>NC_133527.1:182126321-182429352 GCF_048544455.1 Silene latifolia | reverse complement strand
TACCCATTTAACTCCACATTAGCCAAATTTGCCTGTTGACCCTTAGCTACATTCCAAATTTAGCCTGCCTCGTCAAGCTAGTTTAGTGTATGTTTTGCGGTATATATTTCATTGTGCCAAGTTTGGTTCGTATTCTGTTGATTCGGAGTTGGTAATCTAAGAAGAAAGGGAGGATGATGAAAAAAGATGTGAAAAAGAAAGAAAAAAAAAGAATTAAAAAAGAAAAAAAGCGTGAAAGAAAAGAAAAGAAGAAACCGAAAAAAAGAAGTAAAAGAAAAAACAAGATTTCGAAAAAGAAAAAGATGTTGCTCGCATGATTGAGCAACAAGAGGCTCTCCTTGAAGCTCTCAAAAATGTGGGAAAAGGGAATGAGAAGTCGATGGATGCTACCCAGCTCAGCATCATCATTGCTCGCTTCAACCCTCCAACATATGAAGGGGTGGGTGAACCAAAGCTGCTCGAGAAGTGGCACCGTGAGATTGAAGATCTCATGGAAATGGTTAAGTGCCCCAAAGACATGATCGTTGAGCAGGTAGTATACTACCTGAGAGGTGAAGCTGCAGTTTTGTGGCAAAACGTCAAGGAAGATGCTAGAGCTTATTACCAGACTGAGGGTCTGGGAGCTATTCCCTGGTCCGGGTTGAAGAGCGCTATGAGAGAGCAGTTTGTGCCGGAGCATATCTGACACAAGTTGAGATCCGAGTTTGATTCCTTCACCATGTATGAGGAGATGACAGTCACTGACTACTATCATCGGTTCCTAGAGCTATCTCGTTATGTTGAGGACATGCAGCTAGGACAGAGGGGTTTAGCTCTCCGTTTTGAGAGGGGTTTATCTGCCAAGATCGTGAGTCGTATGCCAGCTGGGGTTAATATTGACCTTAAGGAAGTGTACCTAAGAGTGGGCCAAGCTGAGAGAATGAAAGATCTTTCAAAAGAGATCGATTAGAGGACTGCTGCTGAAAAGAGGAAGGCTGACAGTGGAAGCAACAGTCAGTCGGCCAACAAAAAAGGGAACTTCAACCATGCAAAGGCTTTTCCTGGTGGAGCCGGTTTCTCGGGGGGATCACGTGGCTGGGGAAAGAATGGAGGTCGGAGTGTGAGTGACAACTCTAACCTTACATGCTTCAACTGTGGTGGTGTAGGCCACAAGAGACGGGAATGCACGAGTTACAGGCCCGACACTGGTTCAGGAGCTCGGCAAGGGAATTTCTCTCAGGGGCCAACTCAGAGTTTTGCTAGTAACCGACCGGGAGGTTCATGGGGCAACAGAGGTGGACAGGGCAACCAGGGCAGTTACAACCGCAGTAGTGGTGGATCATATCAACGCCGGAACAACAGCACCACCCAAGATTCCGCAGCTAAGCCAAGTACCTCCAATGCTTCGGTTCAAGGTGGAGGACAGAAAAACAGTGGGAAGCTTTTTATGATGGACAAACAGGAAGTACAGGATAATGCTCATGTAGTTACCGGTACCTTTCTTGTTCATAATGTACCGTCCTTTGTTTTGTTTAATTCGGGGGCTACACACTCTTTTGTGTCTAAGAGTCATGCCTTGTCAATGGGTTTGGATGAGTTCGAGGTTGTAAAAGATGATGTGTTCATACCTTCAGGAGAGTCTGTGTCGTGTCTCAAGTTGTATAAGGGAGTGTCTATGGTGGTTGGAGGGGTAGATTTACCGGTAGACCTGTTAGAGTTTCCTATGGATGGGTTTGAGGTGATTGTCGGGATGGATTGGTTGGATAAGTATGATGCCAAGATAGATTGTCGGCAAAAGAGAGTGTCATTATCCTAAGGGTGTTAGGGTGTTCTATAGAGGGTTTGTGGTAAAACCTAAGTGTAAGTTCATAGCTGTGATGACTTTAAAGTCATGCTTGAGGAAGAAGTGCCCCTTCATTCTCTGCCATGTGAGAAATCGGCGAGTAGAGCCGCAGACAGCTGCTGAGATACCTGTGGTGGGAGAGTTTGAAGATGTCTTTCCCGAGGAGATACCGATTTTGCCTCCCAAGAGGGATGTTGATTTCAGCGTGGAGCTTAAACCGGGAACATGTCCGATATCCAAAGCACCTTACCGTATGGCACCTAAAGAGTTAGCAGAGTTGAAAAAGCAGATACATGAGTTGCTAAGCAAGGGTTATATCAGGCCTAGTGTGTCGCCGTGGGGAGCCCCAGTTCTTTTTGTAAAGAAGAAAGATGGGAGTATGAGACTGTGCATTGATTACAGAGAGCTGAATCGTGTCACAGTGAAGAACAAGTATCATTTGCCTAGGATTGATGACCTGTTTGATCAGCTAAGTGGAGCAGGTGTCTTTTCTAAGATTGACCTGAGGTCGGGCTATCACCAGCTGAGGATAGCAGATGAGGATATTCCAAAGACAACGTTCCGATCTCGATATGGTTATTATGAGTACGTGGTGATGCCTTTTGGATTGAACAACGCACCAGCAGCTTTTATGGATTTGATGAACCGGATATTTACACCGTTCTTAGACAGGTTTGTAGTTGTTTTCATCGACGACATCTTAGTCTATTCTAAGACTAAGGAAGAGCATGAGGAGCACTTGAGGATAGTCTTGCAGACTCTGAGAGAGAATCAACTTTATGTCAAGCTATCTAAGTGCGAGTTCTGGTTGGAGGAGGTGGCTTTTCTGGGCCATGTGATATCTAAGAAGGGGGTATCTGTGGATCCTAGTAAGATTGAGGCCGTAACCAAGTGGGAATCACCGAAGAATGTTGCTGAGATTCGGAGTTTCTTAGGCCTTACCGGCTACTACAGGAGATTTGTGAAAGATTTCTCTACCATAGCACGACCTATGACATCTTTGATGAGGAAAGAAACCAGATTTGTTTGGGATGAGAGTTGTGAGACGACGTTTCAGACCTTAAAGGAACGCTTGACCACAACTCCTATCCTAGCTTTGCCAGAGGGATGTGAGAACTTTGTGGTATATACCGATGCTTCAAAGAATGGTCTTGGTTGTGTTTTGATGCAGGCAGGGAAAGTCATAGCTTATGCTTCGAGGCAGCTGAAGCCATATGAGGAGAACTACCCTACTCATGATCTGGAGCTGGGTGCAGTTGTTTTCGCTCTTAAGATTTGGAGGCACTACCTTTATGGAGCAACCTTTAAGGTGTTTTCTGATCATAAGAGCTTAAAATATATCTACACGCAGAAGGAGCTTAACACGCGACAAAGATGGTGGATGGAGCTTATCGGAGATTATGACATGGAGATCATCTACCACGAGGGTAAGGCTAATTTGTTGCAGATGCTCTGAGTAGGAAGAACGTTCATTCGCTATGTAAGGCCATGTCCTTACTAAAGCTGAGGGATGAGATGTCTAGGATGGGGATCTTTATGTTAAGAAAGGGAGATACCATCGGGGATCTGACGATCGAGCCAGAGTTGTACGAGAACATCAAGAGTAAACAGGAGCTTGACCCTAAGATTCAGGAGTGGAAGTCAAGAGTAGAGAGTGGGACAGTTTCCAGGTTTTCTATCCATACAGATGGGAGTGTTCGTTTTGATGGGAGATGGTGTGTCCCTGAGGATGCAGAGTTGAGGAGAGTAATCTTGACGGAGGCTCATTGCACTCCTTATTCAGTTCACCCGGGTGGTGACAAGCTTTACAAAGATCTTAAGAAGACTTTTTGGTGGCCAAACATGAAGAAAGATGTAGCTGAGTTTGTGGCCATATGTTTGACCTGTCAGAGGGTCAAGGGTGAACAAAGGAGACCACAAGGTAAGATACAGTCTTTGGAAGTACCTGAGTGGAAGTGGGAGTCGATCACTATGGACTTCATTGTGGGGTTGCCTAGGTCACAGCAAGGTAACAACATGATCTGGGTGATTGTTGATCGGTTAACCAAGTCAGCTCACTTTGTTTCCATGAAAGATACTTGGTCTAAGATGCAGCTGGCATTGGGTTACATGAGGCATGTGGTTCGGTTACATGGTATACCTAAAGATATCGCTTCTGATCGGGATGCGAGGTTCATATCCAAGTTTTGGAAAGAACTGAAGGAGTTGATGGGTACAACCTTGAAGATGAGTATAGCCTTTCATCCGGCAACCGATGGTCAGACAGAACGAACCATCAAGACCTTAGAGGACATGTTGAGGGCATGTGTTATAGAGTTTGGGGGCAGCTGGGAAGACAGGCTTGATCTGATCGAGTTTTCATACAACAACAGTTATCATACGAGCATCGGGATGGCACCTTTTGAGGCTTTGTACGGCCGGAAGTGCCGAAGTCCAGTTTGTTGGGATGATAGTTCTGAGACGGTGGTTTTAGGGCCACAGCTGGTATAAGATATGGTCGAGCAAGTCCAGTTAATTCGGCAAAAGATGAGAGCAGCTCAAGATCGTCAGAAGAGCTATGCCGATTTACACCGCAGGGACATTGAGTTCGCAGTAGGTGAAAAGGTCCTTTTGAAAGTTTCACCTATGCGAGGTGTGATGAGATTTGGGAAGAGGGGTAAGCTAAGCCAAAAGTGATGAGATTTTGGGTTGACCACTGTAATTCTACGGATTTTCTTTGGTGACTACTCGACCGAGTAGAGCCTACTCGGCCGAGTAGTGCTGTTGTTATAGTCTGTTTTGGTTATGCCGAGGAATACTCGGCCGAGTATAGGAAATACTCGACCGATTAGAGGATACTCGGCCGAGTATACACTTTACTCGACCGAGTATCCGGTCTGGCGAAGTGTATTTTGACGGTTTGATTAGGGAATGTTTAGGGTTATTTTTATATCCCGCGTCAGTTTCTAAAACATTATTTCAAACCTCATCATTTTACGATTACCCTAATCACTCCCTATTTATCCTCTAATCTCGTTGTGTGTGCAATTGTCGCGGCCTTTGCGTATAATCTCTTGTTCTACTGTTGGTAAGTTTCATCTCCATGTTATTTGTATTCTTTTGGGGTTATTATATTTATGGAATTGGGAGAAACGGGGGATTGTGCAATGTGTAATTGTGCTATGTGGTTATTGTATAGGAGAAGACTTCGTAGATGAGCCTTTCTGATTGTTCAAGTTTCGTTCTACTGTTGATTGGTAAGGTAGGGTTTTCCCTACTCAGTTTACTGCTCATTGTTAAGACATGTTTGTTTTGTAATTATTGTTATCTGCTGATCATCGGAGTATGGGTGTTGTTGTGACGGTGTTGGTGTGGAGGTGTTGTGACGGCTGTGATGTTGTGTGATTGTGATTGTAGTGGAGTCACTTGCGAGAGTGGCTTCACACCCTAGTTCGCCCTCCGTGGAACCCGCCACGGGAGGGGATGTGCACATTAAGGGACAAGGATTGTTAGTCGCTCGTTGATGAGCTGGACTAGGTGGGAGCGGCTGCGGTCACCCACTGGCGGCGAGGTTTACCTGTTGCGATGGGTAATCTAGCAGGGCTACACACTTTGGTGTGTATTCGGTTACTGTGTGAGATCGGGAGACTGGGGTTGGAGGATGATCAGCTGGTTATCTCGTTTGTTTGTCTTATATTGATTGAGTAATACTGACCCCGTTCTTGTTTGTGGAATCTGCGGTGATCCATTCGGGGATGGTGAGCAGGCTTGACAGGTATTGCTATTGGTGAGCTTGGGGCAGTCATGGGAGCGTTGTCATCACCAGTCATAGCATCACCGTCCGAGTCTTAGTTTTGATTTCATTAGTTGTCAGACATTGGAGTTGTATTGTTGGATCAGTTTTTGGATTTTGGTTTGATGTAAACTTTAACCCTTTATGGCATTTAATAAATGTGCTCAGTTCAGACACTTTTGATATGTACTAACCTCGGGTAACCGAGATGGTAACACACTTTTATGGTAGGGTGGTCCTGGTAAGGCATCTTGGTATGAGGGGGTATTACACTAATTGGCCAACTGAAGGTATTTTTCCCACCCGTCTTGGTGAACTCTCTCATAAATTACAAGCTTGGAACGAAGAAGTTTGTGGTAATATTTTTCGAAAAAAAAGGGAACTTATGGCAAGAATCGAAGGATGTCAGCGAGAGCTTTCCAAAACCCGAGTAAATTTTCTTATTAAATTAGAAGCAAAGTTGAGGAAAGAATTAGAGGAGGTGTTTACCCGAGAAGAGCTTCTCTGGTACCAGAAATCACGTGTGAATTTTATCAAAGACGGTGATCGAAACACTTCCTTTTTTCAAGTGAGCACCTTAATTCGAAGATGGAGGAACCGTATAACTAGTTTAAAAAATGCAGAGGGAGTATAGACTAATGACCAGGCGGAAATACAAAGGATTATTTTGGATTATTTTATGAATTTATACACTGATGATGGCCCAGCTAATGAAGAAGATGGTCTACAGTGGGGTATTTTCCAAGATTTTAGTAATAAAGATTGGAATTGGTTAACGAGACCGTTTCATTTTGTGGAAATTGAACAGGTAATTAATCACATGGGATCATTAAAAGCTCCAGGCTCAGATGGATTTCAAGCTCTATTTTACCAAAAAAATTGGGAACTTATTCAAGAGCCCCTTTGTGATATGGTTATAAAAGCACTCGAAGGGAAAGGCTTACCAGAAGGTCTCAACGATACACATATTGTTCTTATACCAAAGGTAAATTCCCCTGAGTTTATCTCCCAATTTCGTCCGATAAGTTTATGCAATGTGGCTTATAAGATCATTAGCAAGACCCTAGCTAATCGTATTAAAAAAAGTATTGCCTCACGTAATATCTGAGACTCAAAGTGGGTTTGTCCCGGGGAGACAAATTACGGACAATATTGTTATATTCCAAGAAGCTATACACTCAATGAGGAAAAACAAGGGTCGACTGGGTTTTATGGCTATCAAAATAGATTTAGAAAAAGCTTATGACCGTCTAAAGTGGAGCTTCATTCGAGACACGATGACTGATATGGGATTCCCAGGACTATTGGTAGACGTTGTTATGGAATGTGTCACCTCCCCGTGAATGCAAATTTTATGGAATGGAGAACCTACAGAGAAATTTGTCCTTTCTAGAGGAGTTCGACAAGGAGATCCTTTATCCTCTTACCTCTTTGTGATGTGCCTCGAAAATTTGCAACAAGCGATCGACTTTGAAGTGCGCAACAAGAATTGGAGACCGATAGTTTTGGGTCGACATGGGCCTTTTATTACTAATTTATTTTTTGCTAACGATATGGTTTTATTTGGGGAAACTACGGAAGACCAAGCCCTAGTCATGCGACATGTCTTAGACCGCTTTTGTCAGGCTTCAGGCGAAAAAGTAAGTTTAGCTAAGTCACAGGTTTTCTTTTCCGGTAACAGTGACGTTACTCTTCGGGGTTCGATTAGTCAAGCTCTCGAGATTGATAAGACAGACGATCTCGGCACTTACTTGGGCATGCCAACTATTAATGGAAGAGTAACTCGACATACCTTTGCTCATTTGGAAGATAAAATTAATTCAAGGTTAGCAGGCTGGGCTACGAAGCGTCTTTATTTAGCCGGACGAGATACCTTGGTTAAATCAACTTTAACACTTTGCTCTGGCTTGACAGTCCTTCCAGATGGCTCTATTTCTGCGGGAGAAGGTGCCTCTCCTGGAAGCAGAGAATACTAAGCTTCAGAAGCAGACGAAAGTAGCTGAGGAGAGCAAACTCAAAATCCAAGCTGAATTAGACAAGTCCCAGAGTCTGCTGCTGGAGGAGGCCGCTTAGAAGCAAAAGTTACAGAGTAATCTTTCTGATGCTGAAGGACGGATTTCTGGTGTTGACAAGAATGCCGCTAATGCTGAGGAACGTGCTGTCGAGGCCATAAAGTCTGTAGCTGATGCTGAGAAACGTGCCTCCGATGCTGAGAAACGTGCTTCTGATGCGGAGGCTCGTGTTTCTCAGATTCTGGGAGAGAAGGCTTCCGAGGTGCAGGAGCTGAAAGAGAAGAATGCTGAGCTTGGGGGAAACTTTAGTGAATGCTCTTACTTATGTTGCTCTGGAGACGAAGATTAAGTGCATAAAGGCGTTCCATAGCGGAGAGCATTTGACTTGGGACTTAGAAGCTGAAGAGGAAAGGCTTGCTGCTCATTTTCCTGATGGTTTGAACCTAGATCTGCTAGCTGGCGCTGCTTCTGTTGATGATCCAGGTGCTGAGGAAGAGGTGACTTCTCCTGCTCCTGACACTCAGGCAACTGCTTCAGAGGCCGTGGAACATATTAATATAGATTAGCTTTTTCTGTGTCTGAAAGACTTTTATCATGCTTAGTCAGTTTTTGGGCCTCCGGGGCGTAACATTTTAGTTTCGTTTTGAACAGTTTGGTGTGCTTTGGTCTGGTTCTGGTGCCAGACATATTTTGCTTTTGAACTAAAATATTTTTCGTTGGATATATCTTTGTGTTGTACCATTTCTGGTGCTTTGATTTGTGCATGCACGTCGTTTGTTTGGCCATCGCTGCTTGGATGCTGGCTAAGGGGTCTAGTATGCCCACTCGTTCAGAGGAGTCAGGCTTGCGTGGGTGCTAATGCATCGCGGGAAGCTGGTTGTCCCGGTTGTACGTGCTTAGCCACGGACACACGCCCTCTGTAGTGAATACAGACTCTGCCAGATTAGTTTGCGTTTTATTCACTTGGCCATTTATTTGAAAAGGTTTATAAAAAGGAATTTCTTTATTTAAAACATTTAAAGTGGTTTTATAACTTGAGATATTCAAATTCAAAATTGGTGCAAAGTGTTTAGAACCATAAAATGTTAAACTTAGAAATAATTTTCAGAACCAGAAAAATATTCAGAGCCAGAGAAATATTTAAAGTAATATCTAGAACCAGGCTGAGCTGTATCTGGTAGGCTGAGTACCCAGTTGCTGACCATGCTGGTGACTTAAATGAAATACTTTTTCAAGTGAGTGATATTCCAGGATTTGGAGACCATTTGCCCTTCCATAGTCATGAGTCGGTACTCTCCATTTCCAACTGTGCTTTCTACTTGGTATGGCCCCTCCCAGTTGTAGGCGAATTTTCCTGCTCGCTGGTTCTTGGTATTCTGGAAGACTTTCCTCAGGACCAGATCTCCTACCTGCAGGGTTCTTACTTTTATATTCTTGTTATAGCTTCTAGCCACGGTCTGTCTGTAGGAAGCCATCCTGAAGGGAGTTTGTCCCGTTGCAACCTTGGGTGTGGTTCTGTCAGCCCAGAGAACCAGAGGTAGCTCTTCTGCCCAATTGCCCCCAATCTCCTCCAGCTTCTTTTTAAAGTTTTCGACGATAATCTTATTGCTGGATTCAGCTTGTCCGTTGGACTGGGGGTTCCTAGGAGTAGATTTCTGCAACGAGATATTCCACCTAGCACAAAAAGCTTATGTCTTATTTCCAATGAATTGGGACCCATTATCACATATAATCTCAGATGGAATGCCAAACCTGCATATGATATTGCGTTTAATGAAAGATATCACCTGAGTTTCTGTAACTTGGGAGGATGATTCTGCTTCTATTCATTTGGAGAAGTAGTCCGTCATGGCGAGCATATAGACTTTGTTTCCTGGTGCTCTGGGTAATGGTCCCACGATGTCCGATCCCCACTTCATGAAGGGCCATGGTGAGATAACCTGATGCAGAGGCTCTGTTGGCTGGTGGCTAACGTGGGCGTGCCTCTGACAAGCGTCACATCTTTTTGCGAATTCCATGGCATCTTTGCGCATTGTGGGCCAGAAGTATCCCTGCCTCAGTGCATTGTTGGACAGGCTCCTGCCCCCTGCATGGTTTCCACATTCTCCACTGTGAAGAGCATGCAAAACAGCCTGAGACTCTTCTCGATCCAGGCATCTGAGGTAGAGTCCAGCGAGGGATTTCCTGAATAGAACACCATCAATTAGTATGAATCTGGATGCTCTCATTTTGAAGCTCCTTACCTCCTTTTTATCTGCTGGCAGGATATCATTCTACAGCCAGTCCAGGTATGGTTTCCTCCAGTCTAGAGTATTTTCTTCACTGCTGGTGCTGCACACCACTTCTGCTTCCTGCTGAGATTTTAGTGTTGCTAGCTCCAACACGTGGACAATTGGAATTGTGGAGATGGTTTCTGTTTTGAAGGTTGCCCCCACTGTGGACAATGGGCCACGGGGGCGCTTGGGAACAAGCGTTTGCATTTGTGGAGTCGCCACCAATTTATTGTGGAAAATTGGAAACCGTTCGAATACCTCGTGTCATGTCAAGACACAAAGTAGTGACATGAACACCAAGAACTCGTTACCCTTAAAATTCTATGTCTAGAATGACTCTCGTGGATGCCAATGAACACGGATGTTCACAGAGATCTGGAGTAAGGGGTGAGGGTACGTATTAGGAAGCTCTTTTGATCGAACACCTAATCCCGCCCGCCTCGATAGCGGCCTCTACTAATGATTAGGGAAGTTATTCATACTCGATATATTGTCGATTATATGCATGCAATGCAACATCCAATAAATTAATCCTAGCATGTGAGAATTAGACTAAGTCGGTGAACATTTTTAATTTAGCAAACAATTAGGTCGAAGTAGGAATTTAAGTTTAATTACATGTGAAAACAAACAAATGATACAATAAAAGAAATACAATAAAATACAATAATGAAAATTACAATAATTACAATGGATTCAATTGATTTATGTCGAAAATACTTTCAAAACGGATAATTTGAGAAAGAACAAAATAAACAAATAAGCGAACAGGAATTAGGCGATAATACGATTAACAGTTAATTAATACGAACTAATTAAACTAGGTCAAAACAGAACGGAAGTTCAAAGACAGAATTCAACCTGGAACAGGCGCAGCAGTGCTGCGCCCTCTGGAAGAGGCGCAGCAGTTGCTGCGTCTGTTCCAAGGGTGAGTTCTGGCTGTGAATCCGGGACTGCAAATCGTTAATGTTAATTGGGTGAATTTAAGGATTAATTATGATACTCGACTCGGATGAAAGTGATTTAACGTATTAATTACATGCGAATGAGTCATAAAAGCAATAAAACATGGATGAAACGAATGTAAACGAATTAATTACATGAATGAAAGATTGATTAGTGACATAGGTGAACTAAATAGGCTAAATATGGCGGATTAATGACGAATACGACAATAGACAGATGGAAATATATCAAAGATCGAATTCCAGAGACTCAATACGAAAGAATCGAATCTCTACAACCCGGATTGATTTTAATGACGAAAACCCGCAAATATTGGATTACTTGGGATTTAAGTCGGGATTTAATGATGAATTAGATGTGTTAATGACGATAAACAATATACATGTGAAATTATTATGATATCATGTCAAAGAATTGAAGAACAAACAAAAACAAACAAAAACACCGAATTGACAGAGGACGAAGGAAGAAGAAAGGAACCAGGAACTGCGGCAGCCTCACGAAGAGGCGCAGCAGGTGCTGCGTCCCTTCGAAGAGGCATAACAGTTGCTGCGTCTTTTCTCGACGGTCATCTTCTGGTAATCCATAAAAAGGGTTTTAAAGCATGGTTTTATAGATCGGTTTTAAGAAGTATTTTCGACATAAATCTTACATTAATGATACAAAAAGTAAATAACAATAAATAAAGAAGGATTTACACCCTCAGACTTACATGTTTGACGAAACGAGATGAACTAAGTTTATGATTAGTGATGCTCGACTCGAATGTAACGAAAGTGCCCTCGTAAGAGGAAAACGATTAAGATTAATTAAGTTGATTGATTGTGGAGTTGGTAAAATTGGTCGGTCATGCAAACAAGGCTGGTACTCAGAAGGATCCGAGCTTACGTGTGTTAGAAATGTATATCTCATTACTTTAACATATTCATATATGTTACATTTAATTTAGTCATAAAATTAAATACAAATCTTATGCATGCAAACAAAATAAGAAGAGATAAGAAAATCGATTTCTCACCATATGATTTTCGGATTAAATTGGCACCAACAAGATCTCCTTCTTGTTAGTTCTTGAGCATTCCAAATAATGGATGAACAAAGATTCAAGTATAGAATCTCTCCCAAAAGTGAATACCCAAGGAAACCTCTCAATGACAAATATTATTATGATCTAGTAATAATAAAAGTCTAACTTAAAAATTGACACAAAATATTAATTTGTCTCTCTACTATTTCGGTGGAGAGGAGGAATTATTTGGAGTTTATTTCTCTAGAATTTTCACAAATTGTAGAGAGTAAGCTTTTTTCTTACACTAGAAAAATTATATGTAAAATGATGAATGAATAAATTGAAAAGAAAAACTCTTTTCTTTTCCCCTATGGTGGCCGAAATTCTTAGCCTTGGGTAGCATGCCCAATGCCTTTTATTTTTGCTCTTCTCAAAAGCTTGTAGGGTTGCATGGCTAGAGATTAGGCTTTAATAATTATGTTTTCTCTTATTAAAATAATCAACATAATTTTTCCACTAATACTCCCTCCAATTTTTAAGACATACAAAATAAAATGGAAGGTCCATTTTATTTTGTCATTTGTCAATTGTGACATATGTGACATGTTACTTGACATGTGAATTTGTAATGTATTTTTAACATATTAAAAATCAACATACTCATAAAATATGTCATTTACAAAATCGACTAGTAATTCGTAATTACTTGTACCAAAACGGTTTATCAAATTATAAATTACAACGTCTTGTATTTATAATAAATTATTCATTCAATTTCAATTCCAAGTTGTTTCGTAAACAGTAATTTTATCTAAGTAATAAAACAATTCAATTACTTAGACCGCATCTAATATAATCGAATTACAATAAGACACGTTAATATTACTCACAAAATCATCCGTCAATTTTTAAGCAATTTAATTAACTCGTATCGGCATTCGATTAATTAAATAATCAATTAAGAGTATTTCCCTATAGGTATGACCTAAGGGGATCAACTGATCACCACCGTCGCACGACAGTAATGTCAAACTCTAGTCAGCCAATCATTACCGATATGTGTGGACCAGTTGACTGTAAAATATTACATCCCACATGTATTCTTAAAATGATATTTAAACATGTGATCATTATGATCAACAGTTGTGATCGTATTATTGTCGGTGGACACATATTCCAACAATCTCCCACTTGTCCTCGACAAGTGTGCGTCACCAATTCTCTTGTCCTATTACTATCTCCTACTCAATGCAAGGTGTCTTCCAGGTCGTACTTGCAAGTGATCATATCGAGAGTGGTTTCCTCGATCTGGAGAATAATTGATTGACCGGATTTATCTACCATAGATATCTTCCGAGCGTGGCCACGCATTTCCAGTTAATTACTCCTCGAGTGGCCCTGAGATATTGTTATAACCCTGACAAGGGGTGGACAATTCCTATCGCACTTATTCCCTTCGACTAGCCACAGCCATCATAACCCAAAATATGCCCATTTGACCCCATTTACGAAGGTCGTAGTAACACAAATCAAAGTTAATCTGAAACTGTGCCATCTTAGGCGAACAGTCTTTAGTCAAAAGAATCGGCTCATTAGAATACTATAGTAGCTCTCGCCACGACCAAGCTATATAAATTTGCCAGAACTCTATAAGCGGTCATAAGGCCCGACAAAGTGTTCTTAACAGTCTGCCTATGTGATCGACTAGTCATTCTCATATGAGTCCATGGCACTTGAACTTGCCATCAATCGCATCACACTCTAGTCACTTCGAGACGTCACCTCATACAAGTGACTATGGGCAAATACCATGTTAATCCGGGTTCACTTTAACGGGGTTCAATATTGTCTCTACAACCCGTTTGGATGTAACAAGGTATAAAAGGAGTTTTCAGATTTTAAAAAAACTCGAACGAAAAATGTGATTATCATATGAATAGTCAATACCTGATTACTACTTCATAATTTTATAATCCATTTTCATCTTATATGTAGTTATTCATCTCAATGCAATTGAAATGACATATGACATGACAATCATGTTAAGCCCATGGGAAGGCTTTGGTTAGTAGGATTTATCAACTTCTTGTACCTTACTCAACCTTACTACATACTCGTTTTCCTTTGTAATGTATACATTTGCATTACAAAACTTTCTGAGTACGTGTCTAGATCCAATCTAGACATAGGCCTTCTTGCCTTAAAATAGCTCCCACTGTTTTCACAGTGTGCGGAACTCATCCTTCTTGCACATCACATGATTGCAAGTGTACTCAATTTCCGTTGTAAATATTTCTCATTGTTCTTTATTGCCTAGAACGATTCTAGAAAATCTAATTTTTAAATAACATAGCCACAATGGTATCTTAACCATCCTCATGTGTTTTGATTAGGGTTTTGTCGGAAACCATGCGCAATCTCAATTGTCAATTGTCTTTTGTGTAACACCCTTACACAAAATTGCATCAAAAACACTTTGCTTTACATCCTTAATGCTTCTGCAGGCACTTAAGGGTAATCTTTATGGCTTACTTGGTAAAGATTACTTAAATTAGATTTTGAAACAATTCATCATACTCAAAGTATATGAAGTGTTATACATCATTATTTATTTAATTGATCCGGCAGCGGAAGCAAATGGAATCAATCAAATATGTTCAACTTGATTGAACTAGTCATGAATCTTATCAACATAAGACTCCTTATTTGACATTAATATCGCATGGATTTATCTCCATAAATCCGAATATTAAAGATGTATTATAATACTCCAAAAGTCTTAAATCATTCCCAACGATCAATATGTCATCCATACATAAGACTTATTAAAATTACCGTAACTCCCACTAAACTTCATGTATAAACACAACTTCTCAACCTATTGAGAAAAGTTTTATCACATGATCAAAACATTGATTCCAACTCATTGATGTCTTACTTACGATCCTCTCTTAAGTTTCACATTATCTTAGAATGGCAAGAATCTACAAAACTCAAGACATGTATTGAATACATTCCTTCTAATTGAAGAAGTGGGTTTTAGATTCACTTTCTATATGTATATCATCATAATGGAACACAATCCCTAAGAAGATCCAAATAGACTTAAGCATTTCAACCAGTGCAAAACCCTTTGCAACCAATCAAGCTTTGAAATCTCTCTTTATTAGTGCAAAACCCTTTGTCACTAATCAAGCCTTTTATTTCGGATTTTCATGGCTCTAAGCCTTGTATTGAGTTGTGACTTAAACACTCTCATGTAAGTCATATGTTCATTACTTTCCAGAAGTAATCAACTTGAATCAAACAATATCTTTGTAAGCTCTTTACTTTCTTAAAAGTAACATGAATTCATCATCTTCAACAAGTGACGACTTTAACCTCCTAGGTTTTGAAGAAACAACGTCTTACACAAAACGTCTCATGTAGCCAAGAAAGACCAGTTTCTTGCGACATAACATTCTTTGTGGCTCTTGAATAATTTCTCCCACTCTGTCTTCTAGAAATAAACTTGTATTTTAGAAAGATAGCTTCATGAGCCACAAACCTGTTGTACTCGTGATTATAGTAAGGAAAAATGAGCATTTGTTTCTTTTGAAAACTTACAACCATGGTACCCTACCATTTCATATCTCATATGATTCGTTTTAGATTTAGTGGAAAATAATTTAGACAAAAATGATAAAATCCCCAAAAGGATCAAGTAACTCAAGGTAACTTGATCGAAGTCCAAACCATATCGAATAGCTTTTGATTTCTTTATCCAACCACACATTATCCCATAATGTGTGCTAAGAGAGATTAATTTGTGATACTATATCACATTTCATTTGGCTTGCATCAAGGTCTTCACTTGATAATCCAATCACGACTAAGTCGTGATTCCTTGAACTCTTTGAACTTCTTCAAAGATTTCTCTATTTACCTTATTAAGTGAACACATTAGAGTCAACTTAAATCGTTGGTAAAAGAAAATGATTAACCTATTTTGGATCAATGATTTACAACCTCGATCTCATTTTCAACCAAAACGCACGAGATATCTTGCTTTGAATACAAGATACGCATATACGATAAGATCTAATGGTTTCAAGAGTACTTGATAACTCTTTGCGTTCATCATTCCAGAATTTAAGGTTTAATCTTGGGTTACCAATTTGAGTCTTGCATCATCTACATGATATGTCATCCTAGTTTGGTTTAGAATATAATCACCTTGATAATGGGCTAGCCATACATCAAATCGTGGTGTATAGGGCCACAAAAGTGAAACCTCTTTTGTATCTTAACAAGTTTATATTCTTATTTAGAGTTTATGCACTTAATAGTCATAATTAAGTACAACTATAAACCCAAAAACTAGATTGATTACACAATGACTCTATCTCTCAACATCATTGTTGCTAGTCGTCATATTCTAATCATCCTATGTATCGCATATAATGATGAAAACCACCATCGGTTTCTAATATTGATGAAATGGTACTAGCAAAATTTATGTCAATCAAATAAACATTTAAAGAAGAAGGTCCGATTAGATGTCCCACAACTAACTTGTTGACTCTTTAATAATTTGGGGTAGTTTCCTTTCTAGCGTCCAACAATTAAGACAATGGAAACTTTATCGGTCGGGATTGATAGGTTTAGTATTGTTATTCTCAATAACGTTACTTTTAACATTACCTTGTATCAATTCCATTCTAATTTTACTTCTTTAAAACCTTATCCTTTTCTTAACGGTTTAAGAGAATGCTCCCACTCATTTCAATGAGTCTTTGCTTTGAGAAGCGAAATTATATTCATGAAGACTACTCTTCATTCGTTTGTTTAGTCAATGAAAGTGGTTGCGGTATTTTGGTCTATTACGATTTCCGACAAATCTAATTACCAAAACAATTTATCGCTTCAAGGTACTTAATTCAATTAAGTATATGAAAAAACAATCCATTGTAAGTAGATGTGTTAGTCAAAAATCAAAAACCTGTTTGATAATGAATAACTTTTATCTATATTCTTCACAAGAGATCCTTAGCAATGGTTCATATGAGGTTTTAGAAAAAAATTCATATTTGTCTTTAGTTACGATGTTTTAATGGAGATTTGAATTAAAATCGTAATGATATCGTATATAAATTGTGGTGAAGAAATAGAACAATATGATAACAGAATAGTGGAAAACTTAACATTTATCGTTTTATTAATACTTGTAAATAACAAGTAAAGCATTTACATAGTGACCTCTACCCAACTATGATAAATGATTCCAAGACCCAAATTCATATTAACTTAGGCATCGGTAAAGCCGAATACAACCCTTATCAATATAACTCGGTGGATTAACACTTTAATCGATTCTACTTTTAAAACTCTTGGCCGATAAAATTACATTAATATTTATCTTTAGCCCGAAACACATCCGACAACCGTCGAGAATACTTTCGTTGAGTTCAACCCAAATTTCGAATAAATGTGTCCATGATCAAAATTTACATCAACCGATGCAACCCTCATCTTTATAAATTCGGTGGGTAGACATTTATCACCCACTTCCCCTACGTAACAAGGTTTGTACACCGGTAAAGCCGAGTGCACTCCCTCACGAAATAGTTTTTCATGGTTTCTACTTTTTGGTAAGGCTAAGTCTCAATTGTTTATTTTTAGCAAGAGGTCATGTCAATTTATTATCTATCACGTTTTAAGTGAACTAAAGCGGTGAACTACGATAATTATAATTGACACGGTCGATAAACTCGATTAAAATGATAATGCATGTTTTAGTTATGGCGATTTAGCGATGCATGCAACATATAAATAAAATGCAAAGCATAATAAAAATCCTAGTATGGCCTTCCTAAAATAGAAAATCTAATTAACTATTACATATTCGGAAACCAACTCCATTGGTCCCTTGAACTTCGGTTTTGGCACGCATCTCGAGGTAACACCGTCTTTATGTATCGTCTTCCTTGAGTGACACCGTCTTCAAGGAACTCCGAAATAAATAAATTACATAACAAATTACCTAATTTCCTATTATACATTTGTAATTAAAATAAAATAAATCTATTAAATTACAAAACGGTGATACGAGATCACAATAAATTACAACCGAATCGATAATCCCATACATTTCGGGTAATATCAATTAAAACTAAGGCCATACTAAGTAAAATTACATAATTCAAAAATTACATAAAATAAAATTATGACAATCATAAATAAAATGCAGCATTATAATATGTATGAACATGCCCAATTTTATGCTAAATCACCTTTAAGAAGCCAATATCGTATATTAATCGGTTTTTACGGATTTGCGTGATTCAACCTTTTAAAATCACAATAAATTACATAAAATCATATTTATGCACAAGTTAATTACCCTAACCAACTTAGGACTCAAAATTAGTCTCCACTAACATATTGACAATAATTAACTTTTATTTCTTAAAATTTGTTCATTAATGGACTCAAAATAACAATAAAATGCCATAAACTCCAAATAAATCATAAAAATTTCAAATAAATTTGAAATTTGAAATTTAAACTCATGAACATTCTGGAAAAATACCATGACACTCATAATGTTCAAAAACTTAGGTTAAAATTTCGAAAATTTATCAGAAAAAACATTGTTGCGGTTTATCGGATTTATCAAATATAATCATAAAAACATGAGAAAAATTATATTTACCAAATTTTAATTTTTATATCTGAAATAGGTAAAAAAATGCAACATGTGAAGTTTTTCCTTAGTCATGAAGTATGTTTTAGCAATTATTCACTAATTAAGTCACTATTTATGTTATTTTTCATCAAAAAATCATAAATGATGCATAAAGATTTAATTATAGCCAATTATTTTACACACATCTTGTAAAATTACATGTGACAACATACTAAATTTCTATGACCAGATTCGAAATTTATCTCATATTAACCTATTTTTCATTTAAATTCGATTTTTATAATGAATAATCCATATTTAGAGCATAAGAACTCCACAAATTATGAAAATTTACAGGTCATTTAAAAATAATATATGTAAAAACATATCCAAAAATCACTGGAAAATTCGAAGTTTAGCTAATTTTAGTCCGAAAATGACATTTTTATCATAAAATCACATTTTTAATGCCATTATTATATAAAATGAACAATTAAAATCCATAAATTAACCAAAATATCCTAAATACATTTTAGGATCAGAAACTTTAACATGAAAAATTGATTTCGTGATATATCATAATAAACACAAATTTATAAGTTTTATATGTTAATCGTATAACTCGGAAAAACTATAACCGATTTGCATGCAAACAACCTAAGGCTCATGATACCACTTGTTAGGAGTGGACTCGAAGTGAGGTTTTGAAATGGGCTTGGGCCTGAAATTTGACTCGACAAATGGACAGAGTTTTGACTCGGTTTTGCGCTAATCATTGGCCTTTTTCGAAATTTACATTTTAAAAGGGTTTTGATTTTACAAAAATCGTCATGGTTTCGTTTAGAAATGGTGATCACGTAAGGTACAAACATTTATACAAGCATTATAACGGGATGCTGAGTGCATTTAAAAGGTTTTGGTTTAAAGGGTGGGTTGTCATACCGAACAATCAAACCCGAAGTCTGTGGAGAGGCTCGTACCAAACAAGAGTAAGGCCTATTCCTAGTCCATTTCCTCAAGTAGTGAAAGTCCTTGATACAAACAAGAGTAAGTACCATGGTATGGATGACGTCAATCGCTATCCATCCTTAGGCCCAATTAAGAATTAGGACCGTTTAGACGGGACAATTGGTCAAATGGGTTGGGTTGGGCCTAGGAAGGCCGAATAAACGATCTAGGAAGACCGAGTTATGAAAAACCGACAATTGTCTTGTACAAACTATTCCCTAACCTTGTTCAAGTTTCACCCTTGGCTACACGTAAGTGTATTATCCCCAGCGGAGTCACCAAACTGTGGACAATGGGCCACGGGGGCGCTTTGGAACAAGCGTTTGCATTTGTGGAGTCGCCACCAATTTATTGTGGAAAATTGGAAACCGTTCGAATACCTCGTGTCATGTCAAGACACAAAGTAGTGACATGAACACCAAGAACTCATTACCCTTAGCATTCTATGTCTAGAATGACTCTCGTGGATGCCAATGAACACAGATTTTCACAGAGATCTGGAGTAAGGGGTGAGGGTACGTATTAGGAAGCTCTTTTGATCGAACACCTAATCCCGCCCGCCTCGATAGCGGCCTATACTAATGATTAGGGAAGTTATTCATACTCGATATATTGTCGATTATATGCATGCAATGCAACATCCAATAAATTAATCCTAGCATGTGAGAATTAGACTAAGTCGGTGAACAATTAATTTAGCAAACAATTAGGTCGAGGTAGGAATTTAAGTTTAATTACATGTGAAAGCATACAAATGATACAATAAAAGAAATACCATAAAATACAATAATGAAAATTACAATGATTACAATGGATTCAATTGATTTATGTCGAAAATACTTTCAAAACGGATAATTTGAGAAAGAGCAAAATAAACAAATAAGCGAACAGGAATTAGGCGATAATACGATTAACAGTTAATTAATACGAACTAATTAAACTAGGTCAAAGTAGAACGGAAGTTCAGAGACATAAGTCAACCTGGAACAGGCACAGCAGAGCTGCGCCCTCTGGAAGAAGCGTAGCAGTTGCTGCGTCTGTTCCAAGGGTGAGTTCTGGCTGTGAGGCCGGGACTGTAAATCGTTAATGTTAATTGGGTGAATTTAAGGATTAATTATGATACTCGACTCGGATGAAAGTGATTTAACGTATTAATTACATGCGAATGAGTCATAAAAGCAATAAAACATGGATGAAACGAATGTAAACGAATTAATTACATGAATGAAAGATTGATTAGTGACATAGGTGAACTAAATAGGCTAAATATGACGGATTAATGACGAATACGACAATAGACAGACGGAAATATATCAAAGATCGAATTCCAGAGACTCAATACGAAAGAATCGAATCTCTACAACCCGGATTTATTTTAATGACGAAAACCCGCAAATATTGAATTACTTGGGATTTAAGTCGAGATTTAATGACGAATTAGATGTGTTAATGACGATAAACAATATACATGTGAAACTATTATGCTATCATGTCAAAGAATTGAAGAACAAACAAAAACAACGAATTGACAGAGGACGAAGGAAGAAGAAAGGAAGCAGGAACCGCGGCAGCCTCACGAAGAGGCGCAACAGGTGCTGCGTCCCTTCGAAGAGGCGCAGCAGTTGCTGCGTCCTTTCTTGACGGTCATCTTCTGGTAATCCGTAAAAAGGGTTTTAAAGCATGGTTTTATAAATCGGTTTTAAGAAGTATTTTCGACATAAATCTTACATTAATGATACAAAAAGTAAATAACAATAAATAAAGAAGGATTTACACCCTCAGACTTACATGTTTGACGAAACGAGATGAACTAAGTTTATGATTAGTGATGCTCGACTCGAATGTAACGAAAGTGCCCTCGTAAGAGGAAAACGATTAAGATTAATTAAGTTGATTGGTTGTGGAGTTGGTCAAATTGGTCGGTCATGCAAACGAGGCTAGTACTCAGAAGGATCCGAGCTTACGCGTGGTCGAATGTTCAAGCACGTAGACGCCAAAAAGTAAGAACATGGTCTATAATGCAAAGGGAGAAGAGAAGGGCGGACACTCGCGTGAGAAATATGAGGAGCGAAGGCTCCTATTTATACTAATCACGTGAAGGAATAGGGTTTTCGGAGAAACTTTGGAAGTGAATCTCGAAAAGATATGAAAAGATACGAAAAATACGCGAGAAAGGACTGGAAAGAGGCGCGGCGATCATCGCGTCTCTTGGAAGAGGCGCAGCACCTGCTGCGTCTGTTCCCAGGTGATTTCCTCCTGCGGAAGAAAGATTTCCGTGTTTGGTTTACAGAATGACGGGATAATCTTATTTTCCTTAATATTTTGTATGAATATTACGGGAAATTCTTTACCAAAGAATAAAAGATTGTGAAAGATTTATAAAATATGGAATAGAAATATCCGGAACATTCCAGAACATTCTGACTCGGGATTTAGCGGTTATCAGAAAATGAAGACGGTTTTAAGCCCGGACTCCAAATGTACTCTAATTACTGTCAAAACGACCGTATCGGCGCGTAGATGACAATTAAGAGGTAGACATCAGTGTTTGAGCAATCACTTGACGATAAACTTACGAACTGTCACAAATCGTTCCGCGTACCAAACATGCGGCCCAATCATCACCGGGTGGTTTGCGAGAGGTGCAGAAATGAGGTATCTACAGATCCCTGGCCTCATAGCAATCATTAACATGGTTAACTATAAGCTTAGAATCACTGCAAACCTGGAGGTGTCTGATTTTCAGCTCTAGAGCCAGCTTCAGACCCAGGATCAATGCCTCATATTCTGCTTCGTTGTTTGTGGCCTTGAATTCACATCGTACAGCCTGGACTATGAGTCTCCCTGGGGTGACTTGAGGACCAGTCCTACTCCTGCTCCTTTGGCATTGGAGGCTCCGTCCATATATAGCTCCCATACTTGTTCCCCTTTATCTTCTTCCAGACTCAGAATGTCTTGTTCTGCCTGGGTCTGGAGAGCTGGGCAGAAGTCAGACACGAAGTCTACCAGAGCCTGAGACTTTATGGCCATACGAGGTTCAAACTTCAAATCGTAACCGCTCAAGTGCACGGACCATTTAGCCATCCTCCCTGACAATTCTGGTTTTCTTATGATGGTCTTAAGAGGATAATTCGTTATCACGAAAATTGTATGAGACTCGAAGTAGGGACGCAATTTATAAGATGCAGTAACTAGTGCAAGGATAAGTTTTTCTGGTGACGTGTACCTGGTCTTCGCTGGAAGCAGAGACTTACTGACGTAATACACTGGGTGCTGTGATCCTTCCTGCTCTCGCACTAGTACTGCGCTGACTGCTACTTCTGTGATTGACAGGTACAGGAATAGTGGCTCTCCTGGTTCTGGCTTCGACAGGAGTGGTGGGGTGCTGAGATAACGTTTCAGCTCCTGAAATGCTTTTTCTTTTTCCTCCGTCCACTCGAATCTCTGGCTCTTTCTAAGTACATCGTAAAACAGCCTGCATCTGTCCGAGGATCTGGATATGAATCTGTTTAGGGCTGTCACTCTTCCAGTCAGGCGCTGGACGTCTTTCGGTTTCTGTGGTGACTCCAGCTGCAGAATTGCTCTGATTTGTTCGGTGCTGGCCTCTATTCCCATCTGGGTCACCATATACCCCAGAAATTTTCCACTGGCTACTCCAAAGGTACACTTTGTCGGATTCAGCTTCATTTGATATTTTCTGAGGGTATTGAAAGTTTCTGCCAGATGCTGGTGGTGCTGTGAATCCTGCTTCGATTTGACGACCATATCGTCTATGTATACTTCCATAGTTTGGCCTATTTGCTCTTTAAACATCATGTTTACCAGCCTTTGATAGGTAGATCCTGCATTTTTCAGTCCAAAAGGCATGACATTATAACAGTAGACACCTCGCTCGGATCTGAACACTATCTTTTCCTGGTCACTGGGGTGCATCTTTATCTGGTTATATCCGCTCCAGGCATCCAGGAATGTCAGCATCTCGTGGCCTGCAGTAGCATCCACCATGGCATCTATGTGTGGTAGTGGAAATGGATCCTTTGAGCAAGCTTTATTTAAATCCGTGAAATCGACGTATACCCTCCACTTGCCATTCTTCTTCGGAACCACCACCACATTAGACAGCCATCCTGGATATTTTACTTCTCGAATATTTCCTGCAGCGAGCAGGTTATCTACTTCCTGGTTTATAACCTGGTTCCTTTCAGAAGCAAACTTTCTTCTTTTTTGCTGTACTGGTTTATAGCTTGGATCCACACTTAACTTGTGAGTTATCACACTTGGGTCAATCCCTATCATATCATCATGCGACAAAGCAAAGCAATATATGTTAGTTCTTAATAATCGAACGAGTTCTTCGCGAATGTTACCTGTACATTCAGATCCAATGAGCACAGTTCGTTCTGGATGCAGCGCGTCCTGGATGACTTCGTCCAGTTCTGCCTGCTGAGGCTCAATGTACTCGTCCTGGATGCACTGGCTCTGTAATTTCTATGCAGGCGAGCTGGTTGTTGACTTCAGAGCCACTTTATAGCAATCCTTAGCTTCTTCCTGGTCCCCACGTATCTCTTGCACCCCCCCCCCCCAAGGTATTGGAAACTTCAGACATTGGTGGTACGTTGAGGGAATTGCTTTCATCTCGTGGATCCAGGGCTTGCCAAGGATCACATTTTAAGTAGAGGGTCCGTCAATAAACAGATACCTTACCTGCTTATTTACACCTCCGGCATAGGTTGGGATGACGATTTCTCCTAGGGAGTGCTTTGTTCCTCCACTGAAACCAACCAAGGGGACCGCTTTCTTTGCTAGATCTTTTTCGGTGAATCCCATGCCTTTGAGTGTCTCTAACATGATCAGATTGACGGAGCTTCCCGTATCCACAATGATCTTTCTCACCTCGCAATTTCCTATGGGAAGCGTGATGATTAGGGCATCCTGGTGCTGTTCTGGAGCAGACCCTGCATCTGTTTCTTCAAAGGTGACTGATGGCAGATTCTGGCGGTTGATCCTGCAGGAATTTTCTGGTCTGTCTCCTTTAGTTCAGGTTGTGTGCCTCTTTGCTGCTGAATATGTCAGCCCACACAGTTCTGGTCCACCTGTAATAACATTCACAGTTCTAGTGCATTGAGGAGGAGGAGATGGCAGAACCTGATCTGCTGAGTTCACTCTGGTTGTGTTCCTGGGTAGGAGGTGATCCAGGTTTCCTTGATCATAGTGGAACTGGACTTTCTTTCTGAGGGAATGGCATTCATCGGTGTCATGGGTGTTGCTGCCGTGGAACTCACACTTTTTGCCTGTGTCATTTCTGCTGCTGGGGTATCCTTCTGCTGGAGGTTTTGGCCATCTGACTCTGCGTCCGAGCTCCTTCAAGGCTTTAAATACTCCTGCAAGATTGGTAGTAAAACCATACTCACTTACTTTCGGAGGTAGATCTGCTTCGCTTTTTCCTTCAGAGTTTCCAGAAACTCTATTCACACTTCTGCTGTAGGGCTTGGACCTTTCGTTCCTTTTCTCTACCGGTGCTTTCCTGGATACTGTGTCTGAGTCATAGATGCCTCTGATTGGTGCATATTCTTCCTCCAATCTCATGACAGCATTTGCCTTTGTCTGCACTTCTTCAAAGGTGGTGCAAGGGTGCTTCGTCAGATCCTTGTAAAGATCTGAATCCTGGTGCAGTCCTCGGCGGAAGGCTTGTATAGCGATTTCTATATCACATCTTGGGATAGCCACCTTCTCCTTGTTGAACCTGTTCAAGTAATCACGGGTGGACTCCTCGAACCCTTGCACTATCCGGTAGAGGTCATTGGTCTGCTTCTCCGGCTTTCTGCTGCTGGCGAACTGCTGGTTGAAGGCATTGACTAGATCGGCGAAGCTAGATATGCTCTTGTTTGGCAGGCCGACGAACCACAATCAGTGCAGCCTGGATCCATAATCAGTGCAACACCAGTGACCAGTCATCCAGCACCAGGCCAATTTTCTGGAGTGCCCTGGCTAGGAGGTACACCTGCAGGTTCTTTTACCCTTGTTTCTAACCCTCTTGCAGGAGCAGGTAATTCGCTGGAGCAGCAATACTAGGAGCTGAGGGAGCTGATGTATAGGATACCAGGCGTAGCCAGTCCGTTGGAGAAAGCAGCCAGAGATAGCTATGCGGACTCACCGTTCGTTGATGACATAGCCCTAATCGGTGTCCCTAAAGGATATGTGCCTCCAGCCATGACGCTCTATGATGGAACCACGGATCCACTCGACCATATCAACCACTACAAGCAAAAAATGATGGTGATAACCACAACTGGATCTCTGAAGGAAGCTTGCATGTGCAAAGGATTCGGATCTACCTTGTCAGGAGCAGGCTTACAGTGGTTCGTCGGCCTGCCAAACAAGAGCATATCCAGCTTCGCCGACCTAGTCAATGCCTTCAACCAGCAGTTCGCCAGCAGCAGAAAGCCGGAGAAGCAGACCAGTGACCTCTACCGGATAGTGCAAGGGTTTGAGGAATCTACCCGTGATTACTTGAACAGGTTCAACAAGGAGAAAGTGTCAATTCCGAGGTGCGATATAGCAACGCTATACAAGCCTTCCGCCGAGGATTACACCAGGATTCACAGCTATACAAGGACCTGACCATGCATCCATGCACTACCTTTGAGGAGGTACAATCAAAGGCAATTGCTGTCATGAGGCTGGAGGAAGACTCTGCACCCGTAAGAGGCACTTATGATTCGACCCGAGTATCCGAAAAGCTCCAAAGAGAGAAGAAGAGTGAAAGACCCAAACCCTACAGCAGGAGCGTGAATAGAGTATCTGGAAATTCTGAAGGAAAGAGCGAAGCAGACCTGCCTCCGAAAATAAGTGAGTATGGTTTCACCACCAATCTTGCAGGACTATTCAAAGCCTTGAAAGAGCTGGGACGCAGAGTCAGATGGCAAAACTTCCAGAAGGAAGCCCCAACAGCAGGGACACAGGCAAGAAGTGTGAGTTCCACGGCAGCAACACTCACAACACCGATGAATGCCACTCCCTCAGAAAGGAAGTCAAATTCCACTATGACCAAGGAAACCCGGATCACCTCCTACCCAGAAACACAACCAGAGTAAACTCAGCAGATCAGGTTCTGCCATCTCCTCCTCCTCCTCAGTGCACTAGAACTGTGAATGTTATTACAGGTGGATCGGAGCTATGTGGGCTGACATATTCAGCAGCAAAAAGGCACGCAACCAGAACTAAAGGAGACAGACCAGAAAGCTCCTGCAGGATCAACCGCCAGAATCTGCCGTCAGTCACCTTTGACGAAACAAATGCAGGGTCTGCTCCAGAACAACACCACGATGCCTTAATCATCACGCTTACTATAGGAAATTGCGAGGTGAGAAAGATCTTGGTGGACACCGAGAGCTCTGTCAACCTAATTATTCTAGAGACGCTCAAAGGCATGGGATTCACCGAGAAGGATCTATCAAAGAAGGCGGTTCCCTTGGTTGGTTTCAATGGCGAAACAAAGCACTCCTTAGGAGAGATCGTTATTCCAATTTATGCCGGAGGTGTTAATAAGCAGGTATGATATTTGGTTATTGATGGGCCCTCTACTTACAATGTAATCCTTGGCAGGCCCTGGATCCACGAAATGAAGGCAATACCCTCAACATAACACCAGTGTCTGAAGTTTCCAATGCCTTGGGGGTGCAAGAGATACGTGGGGACCAGGAAGAAGCCAAGGATTGCTATAAAGTGGCTCTGAAGTCAACAACCAGCCCGCCTGCATAGCAATTACAGAGCCGGTGTATCCAGGACGAATACATTGAGCCCCAGCAGGCAGAACTAGATGAAGTCATCCTGGACGCACTGCACCCAGAACGAACTGTGCTCATTGGATCTGAATGTACAGGTAACATCCGTGACAAACTCGTTCAAATGCTGAGAAATAACATGGATTGTTTTGCTTGGTCGCATAATGATATGATAGGGATAGACCCAAGTGTGATAACTCACAAGCTAAGTGTAGACCCAAGCTATAAACCTGTGCAGCAGAAAAGAAGAAAAATTGCTTCTGAGAGAAACCAGGTCATAAACCAGGAAGTAGATAACCTGCTTGCTGCAGGAAAGATTCGTGAAGTAAAATATCCAGAATGGTTGTCTAATATGGTGGTGGTTCCGAAGAAGAATGGCAAGTGGAGGGTCTGCGTCGATTTCACAGATTTAAATAAAGCTTGCCCAAAGGATCTATTCCCTCTACCACACATAGATGCCATGGTGGATGCTACTGCTGGCCACAAGATGCTAACATTCCTAGATGCCTGGAGCGGATATAACCAGATAAAGATGCACTCTAGTGACCAGGAGAAGACGGCATTCAGATCTGAGAGAGGTATATATTGTTATAATGTCATGCCTTTTGGACTGAAAAATGCAGGATCTACCTATCAGAGGCTGGTAAACATGATGTTTAAAGAGCAAATAGGCCAAACTATGGAAGTATACATAGACGACATGGTCGTCAAATCGAAGCAGGCCATACAACACCACCAAAGACTGGCGAAAACTTTCGGTACCCTCGGAAATACCAAAAGAAGTCAATCCTACGAAGTGTACCTTTGGAGTATCCAGTGGAAAATTCCTGGGGTATATGGTGACCCAGGGGGGATAGAGGCCAGACCGAACAAATCAAAGCAATTCTGCAGCTGGAGTCACCGCAGAAACCGAAAGACGTAAAGCGCCTGACTGGAAGAGTGGCAGCCTTAAACAGATTCATATCCAGATCCTCGGACAGATGCAGGCTATTTTATGATGTACTCAGAAAAAGCCAAAGATTTGAGTGGACAGATTTTCACGAGAAAGCATTTCAGGAGCTGAAGCGTTATCTCGGCACCCCACCTCTCCCGTCGGCGAGCGAGCCAAGAACCACTGTTCTCGTATCCGTCGATCCACGAAGAAGCGATCGATGCAAGACTAGTACGAGAGCGGGAAGGATCACAAAGATCCAAGATATTACAACATAAGTCTCTGCTTCCAGCAGAGACCAGGTACACGTCACTAGAAAAACTTGTCCTTGCACTAGTTACTGCATCCCATAAATTGCGTCCCTACTTCGAGTCTCATACAATTTCTATGATAACTAATTATCCTCTCAAGACTATCATGAGAAAGCCAGAACTGTCAGGGAGGATGGCTAAATGGTCTGTGCACTTGAGCGGTTACGACTTGAAGTTTGAACCCCATACAGCCATAAAGTCTCAGGCTCTGACAGACTTCGTGTCTGACTTCTGCCCAGCCCTCCAGACCCAGGCAGAGGAGGACATTCTGAGTCAGGAAGAAGATAAAGGAGAGCAAGTGTGGGAGCTACATGTGGACGGAGCCTCAAATGCCAAGGGAGCAGGAGTAGGACTGGTCCTCAAGTCACCCCAGGGAGATCTCATAGTCCAGGCTGTACGATGTGAATTCAAGGCCACAAACAATGAAGCAGAATATGAGGCATTGATCCTGGGTCTGAAGCTGGCTCTGGATCTGAAAATCAGACACCTTCAGGTTTGCAGTGATTCTAAGCTTATAGTTAACCATGTTAATGATTGCTATGAGGCCAGGGATCCCAGGATGATGGCATATCTAGACGTAGCAAAGGAGCTGAAAATCAGATTTGTCACGTTCAACATCAAGCAAATCCCCAGGGACCATAATGCAGAAGCAGACACACTAGCCACCCTGGGGGCAACCTTCAAAACAGAAACCATCTCCACAATACCAATTGTCCACGTGTTGGAGCCAGCAACACTAAAATCTCAGCAGGAAGCAGAAGTGGTGTGCATCACCAGCAGTGAAGAAAATACTTTAGACTGGAGGAAACCATACCTGGAATGGCTGTAGAATGATATCCTGCCAGCAGATAAAAAGGAGATAAGGAGCTTTAAAATGAGAGCATCCAGATTCATACTAATTAATGGTGTTCTATTCAGGAAATCCCTCGCTGGACCCTACCTCAGATGCCTGGATCGAGAAGAGTCTCAGGCTGTTTTGCATGCTCTTCACAGTGGAGAATGTGGAAACCATGCAGGGGGCAGGAGCCTGTCCAACAAGGCACTGAGGCAGGGATACTTCTGGCCCACAATGCGCAAAGATGCCATGAAATTCTCAAAAAGATGTGACGCTTGTCAGAGGCACGCCCACGTTAGCCACCAGCTTGCAGAGCCTCTGCACCAGGTTATCTCACCATGGCCCATCATGAAGTGGGGAATGGACATAGTGGGACCACTACCCAGAGCACCAGGAAACAAAGTCTATATGCTCGCCATGACGGACTACTTCTCCAAATGGAAAGAGGCAGAATTATCCTCCCAGGTTACAGAAATCCAGGTGATATCTTTCATTAAACGCAATATCATATGCAGGTTTGGCATTCCATCTGAGATTATATGTGATAATGGGTCCCAATTCATTGGAAATAAGACAGAAGCTTTTTGTGCTAGGTGGAATATCTCGTTGCAGAAATCTACTCCGAGGAACCCCTAGTCCAACGGACAAGCTGAATCCAGCAATAAGATTATCGTTGAAAATCTGAAAAAGAAGCTGGAAGAGATTGGGGGCAAGTGGGCAGAAGAGCTACCTCTGGTTCTCTGGGCTGACAGAACCACACCCAAGGTTGCAACGGGACAAACTCCCTTCAGCCTGGTGTGTTCGAGTGACGACCATTCCATCCGAAGTTAGGGTCCCAACTCACAGATATGGATGCATAACAGAAGATCGGAATCAGGTGGAAATGGCAAGCAGTCTGGACATGATAGATGAACTCAGAACCAGCGCCCAGATCAGGATGGCTTCCTACCGACAAATTGTGGCTAGAAGCTATAACAAGAATGTAAAAGTAAGAACCCTGCAGGTAGGAGATCTGGTCATGAGGAAAGTCTTCCAGAATACCAAGAACCAGCAAGCAGGAAAATTCGCCTACAACTAGGAGGGGCCATACCAAGTAGAGAGCGCAGTTGGAAATGGAGCCTACCGACTCATGACTTTGGAAGGGCAAATGGTTCCCAGATCCTGGAATATCACCCACTTGAAAAAATATTTCACTTAAGTCACCAAGATGGTCAACAACTGGGTACTCGGCACCTACCGGATACAAACTCGGCCCGTTTAGAAATTGCCTTAAATATTTCCTGGCTCTAAATATTTTTCTGTCCCTAAGTAATTTTATGTCTCCAAATATTTTTCTGGCTCTAAATATTTTCCTATTTCTAAAATATTTTCCCATCCCTAAATATTTTTCTGGATCTAAATATCTTCTGACTCTGAATGTTTTCTGGTTCTAAATGTTATTCCTGAATTCAACATTTCTGGTTCTAAAAACAGCCTTGTTCGTATTTTAATTCTAACAAATTTTAAGTTGTAAAACCACTTTGAATGTTTTAAGTATAGAACTCTTTTTATTTTTTCAAATAAGCCAAGTGAATAAAATGCAAACTAATCTGGCAGAGTCTGTATTCATTACAGAAGGCGTGTGTCTGTGGCTAAGCACGTACAACCGGGACAACCAGCCTCCCGCGATGCATTAGCACCCACGCAAGCCTGGCTCCTCTAGACGAGTGGGCATACTAGACCCCTTAGCCAAAGAATCTAACAAATGATGGCCAAACAAACGACGTGCATGCACAAATCAAAGCACCAGAAACGGTACGACACAAAAAGATATCCACCAGAAAATACTTAAGTTTCAAAAGCAAAGTACGTCTGGTATCAGAACCAGACCAAAACACATTAAACTGTTCAAAATAAAATGCTATGCCCCGCAGGGCCAGAAACTAGCTAAACATGATAAGAGTCTTTCAGATGCAGAAAAAGCTAATCTATATCAATATGCTCCACAGCTTCAGAAGCAGCTGCCTGAGTGTCAGGAGCAGGAGAATTCACCTCTTCCTCATCATATGGATCACCAGCGGAAGCAACACCAGGTTCCACTAAGCCAGCTTGCACATCCAGGTTCAGACCATCAGGGAAAGTGTGGACAAGGCCCTCGGGAACTGCGTCCGAGGGATCCACACCCGGCATAATCGACTCGAGGTTCTTTCGAATCGAATTAAGACATATTAGAGTCGCCACCAAGTTTTTTGGGAACTTGGAACCGTTCAAGTCAACTTTACACCTTTCATCGAAAAGCATAAAGCCAATCGACTACGAGTGATTAAAGATCAAGACTTGTACCCTATATCACTCGATTTGAATGACTCTCGTAATCCAATGGTATTTAGACGGATCCACAAACCATAGATCTTGAGTAAGGGGTGAGGGTACGTGTTGGGAAGCCCATAAGGACACCCAACCCCGCCCGTCGATAACGGCCTCTACTAAGTCAAGTGTCGGATTTCAAACAAGGTCATAGCTACTGCGATGTATGAAATGCAAACGTTGTTTTAAGCCCTAATATGTGAAGTTTCTATGTTGATTTAGATGCAACTATACTAACTTTGTCAAAGTTGTAATTTAGCATGTGGGTTGATTGATCTAACAACATACAAATAAAGCAAACAAGGCTTAAGGGGGAATGGGGGAGCCGTTGGGATCTACCTATTACAACCCAGGCATTTCATGCCGACACAACAACAAATTAAAGATACAACTCGATCTAAATACAATTGCTACATACAACTCAAAACACGACACAAAACACACGGCCATTGGGCCTTGAAAACCGTGCACATGAGGGTGTCCCACGGCTCACATGACCCACGGTCCTTGGGTCATCCTCGTATTGCGTGCTCGCGCTTAATCTCATCGAATTAGACATAGGGCTACGCACCAAAGCATGCATTAGCATAAACCGGGCCATGTTGCTTTAGACAACACGCGGTTTACTACGCCTCTACAAGCATTGGGAACAACCGTCTAATCAAACAAGACTAAGGTTTTTAGAAATCATTTGACTCGATAAAAGAAAACAAACTTGAAATATTACAACTCGATAAACCAACAATAAATTACAAACAATGAAACAACGAGAAAACAAACGGCATAAAACAAAACGAGAAAGGTACAGAAAACGGCAACCACACGGCCCTAACCAACGGCCAAGATAAGGTTAATCTAGTTCCTAAGTTAGATTCATTGATTAGATCGAATGATTGCGAGACAAGTTAGAAAACGAGTAAAAAAGACGATGATGATTGATTGTCGCATGAGGGTGCATTCTACACGGCCTAAAGGGTCTAATTAGGTCAAATTCGCTAATTAATTTAACTCATCGAGTGTCAATAAGAAGGTGCTAATCACGCACTCTTATACTAGCGAGAAATTAGGTGAAAGAAGGAGATGCATTCAATTATTTACAGAAATCGTCGATTGATTTTTAAAGCTATGTCGAAGCCACCTAAAGTGTCTAATTAGATTATTGAATTGATTTAAAGTCATCTAATTACGTCATAGGTTAACAATCAGAAGTTAAACTAACATACAACGGGTCCTAGGGTATATCGAATTGGCCGAAACAACAAGGGGGTCAAAAGCGAAGAGCGAAGTTAGACAATCGTTTTATTTATGCCCTACCTTGAACACGAGGATATGTAAATGAGACGGGGGTGTACGACCGACAGAAGGAGCGGTTTCTTTTCCCATCTCAAGTCAACGCGGGTGTTCATGGTGGTACTTTAACTCATACTCGGACTAACTAGTTTCATCGTTAATTTAAAACAATCGATAAACAAGCGAAAAGACAAACAAAAAAAGAAAATAAAAAAAGGCATAAAAAAACGAAATAAAAAGAGAAGAGAAGGGGATTTGATGCACCCTCAACCTACATGTATCGTTGACACCGTCTTGGGTCGTAATCGATGGTAGATTTTATCTCGAGAGGCCGTCGTCGACGAAGAACAAAGCACACGCGCGTTTTGGAAAGTTTCTGGACAGCGATTTTAAAACAGTGATATCTCCCTCGTTTCACGACGAAAATTCGATTCGAAAGATGTTTTGGAAACTAGAAAGAGAGGAGAACAAGGATCTTAAAGCAACCCCTGCTCGTTTTGGATTATTGGGCACGAAAAACGAGCACAAACAGAACTGGACAGACAAGGAAAAACCGCGAAAACAGAGTGTTATTTCACTCTGTTTTTCGAGGGATTTCGTGTACTCTCAAGGGCAATTTGGCTCGTAATTCTTTATCTAATGTGTATATGGATGTTATATGGTTAATTAGGAACAAGAAACTCGAATTTTTATGGTGATTTGATGGAGGAACGAAAGGGTTTTCGAAGGAGACACACAAACAGTTTCAGTTTGTGTGTCGGTTTTGTTTAGGGTTTTTGGAGGATGTTTAGGGTTTGTTTCTGAGGTTTTAAGCTTCTATGTGATGGTTGGATGTATGGAGAACTTAGAGGAATGAATGTATGATGAAGGGGTGGTATTTATAGGGAGTTAAAATAGGTTAAAAGGGAGGGGAGGCAAATCGGGCTCAATGGGAATAGCTGCTGTCCAGCAGCTTTGGGAGGGGTTTCTAGGGTTCGTTTTGGGGGATTTCTTGGTGATTAAGCTAGGATAATATGGGTAGGATACTAGGGTATGGGTTAGGGTTAATGGGTACGGGTCTTGGTAGTGTTTGAAGCGGGTTTGGGCTCGGGAATTGGCTCGCAAAACAGGGGCTGTTTGCGGTTTGGGTGCGGGCTGCTTGGGGTTGGTTTTGAACGAGAATTTGGGCCATGGTATGGGGGTTCGAACATGGGTTGATGGGTATTGGTATAGGTGGGTTAGTGTACTCGAGATTCGTGCCAATTCGCAAAGGAAACGGGCTTAAAAATCGAGCTAAAATCGAGCTCAATAACAAGTGTTCAAAACGAGTTTTCTTCGTTTTTCAAATCGATTTTTCAAATCAAATAATCCCTTAAAATAAATGACTTTTCAAATCAAAAAAACTCATAAAATGATTTTTCAAATCAATTATTTATTTTATTTTCAATAAAATAAACTTGGAAAAAATAAATTCAAAATAAGATAAATTAAATTGAAATTACTTTAAAAAACAAACTTTAATTTAAATATCATTTAAATTAATAAAATGAACTCACTTAAAAACATTAATTTAAATATCATTTAAATTAATAAAATACTTCATCGACGACGCCCATTCTACCTCGTAAAACGAACTCCAAATAATGACAATGACAACTAACGAATACATGTGTCCTATCATCATCGGGTGTTTGTCGGGTTCTCTATAAATTCCAATATCGACGGATATGGGTATCTACAGAGCCCCCACTTTGACTGAGGCTTGGACAAGGCGAAAGTCAAAGTATACCCCAGGTCCCTCTCGACCTGAGGATTCTTCGGGTCGTTTATAGTCCATTAGACTTGCGTATATAAGCTCGCCAGCCATAAGAAGAGATCATACCTGAAACTTCGTTGGGGTTGACTCTTGCTTCTGTTACGTCGAAATATCATCGTTGGTCATCGACCCATAAATTGTATAAATGGTGGGTTGAGCCTTATCCTTAGGCGCCTACGTATCCGTTTCTGACGGAATCAAACCCGCGTCGTAGTTCGGCTACTGCTGACACATGCCCAAAGTTTATCATCTGCTGGCATTTGTCCAAAATTCATAATCTGCTGACACTTGCCCAAAATTTATCATCTGCTGGCAGGTGCCAAAATGGGACGGGACTTTTCGAGGAGTTTGCCGCCACTTTCATCATTTTCTTTCAGCTGCGGAATTCTTCCATTTCATACTCTTGTATTGAATTGAATTCTGGGTGGATGTCATCCCTTTCATCTTGATAATGGTCTCTCAAGCCAACGGCTTCGAGCCCCCGATTCTGAATGGCTCTAAAGTCGAAGACTTTAGAGCCCCGAGTTGAAGCATATCCTGCTACATTTGAAACACAAAAACGCACTTGCAATAATCATCACATAGGCACATTTGGATCATCGATCTTGAAATTGGATCATTTGAAATCTTTGGGTCATCGACCGAAAATTGAATTTGAAGTTTTTGAAAGCTTGGGTCATCGACCCGAATTTTTGAATTTGAAAATTTTGAATGATTGGGTCATCGACCCGAATTTTTGAATTTGAAAATTTTTGGTATGTTGGGCCATCGACCCAAAAAATTGAATTTGAGGTTTTTTTGAATTTTGAAGGATTGGATCATCGACCCGGAAAGATTCTACTACTTGGATCATCTATCCACAATTTGCAAAAAAGTTTTTGGAATTTTGAAATTTTGAAATTGAAATTGAAATCGAACCTTGATGGGTGAGCATGAAATACGACTCAGACACTCCGTATGACTCGTAAACAACGTGGGCGTAGCCCGCTACCGTAAAACAAAAAAGGAAAATAAAACCGCAAGTGTGCACGGGTTTTAATTCAATTATTGACTTGTTGGGGGTAGAAATGTAAATTGGCCGTTCTGGCGCCAAAAGATGGCCAATGAGAATCACAAGGTCGTCGAACTTGGGACGGAGATATCGTATGGCATGGGCGTGCTCCCGAGGGCACATGAGAATCAAGATCACTTGGCATTGACATGGTGGATTAAACTCACGGAGCAACAACGTTGGCTTCGCCCAGACACTAAACACGGACTAATTTTATGAGAACACTTAGACATCACACATGACTTTTGAGGGGAACATTCTGTCACTCTTCTCCTCGCCTCCTTTCTTTTCAGCGAGTATTCATCATTTCTTGCCACCGCCTTCTTTCTTTTCAGCGGGCTTTTACTATTTTTCTTCCACGCCTTCTTTCTTTTCAGCGGGTTTTTCATATTTTTTGTTCCCAACACAAACCCACATCTATGTGACTCAACATCTTTGCCTAAACCATTAGATAAAGCTCATTCCGAGACTTGACATTACTCATCTGAACCTATATCCTTATCCTAGCCTACATCGAGTGCTAAGACCGATTCAAACAAAGGTGGCTTCATTTGGACTTGGTTAAGACCCGTAAGAAACCGACAAGATGACAACTTGGATGATGGATGGATTGAATCCCTTATTCTGAAGGACTGCCTACGTATTCGCGTGGAGCGAAATCAAATCCGACGTAGTTCGATCATGGTGCATAAACATGGCATTTTGATTGTGTGTACACACTCGAAGGTTTCACCTAAGGTATCATGTCGTATCCCATTCTAGCCTGTAAGGTACCGTTAAATCCCGTGTCTGGGGTTAGGTGTAAAAGGCTTGGATCTTTTGGGATGTGGAGCTTGGTAATAACAAGTTGGAATGGTTAACCATCATTCTGAAGGTTTGTTTTGTGGTGCTAAGGCCAAGGGCTATGGCTGCTGATGTGGTTGGAATGGGTGTCTCGGGTTTGATGAACCACGAGTGCAAATGGGTTGGAAAATGATGTGGGTTCAAATTTCCATGTCTGGACCCTAAAGGCTAGGTATAACAACACAAGCGGAATGATTCTCAAAATTCCCGACTATCCCCTCAGAATCGTCTCTCTCGGGAAGGACTTAGAGGGTAAAAAGGTTACTACTTAAGCTTTTGGGCTTCGCCCATTGAACTTCAACTATGGGTACTTGACTTGAATTCTGGCTTCCGTAACTTCGACATTCAACCAAAAAGCATTCCGCAATAACTTCAACATCTTTTTTTTTTTCTTTTTCTTTTTCTTTCATCACTTTTTTTTTCATTTTTCTTTTTTTTCATTTTTTTTTCATTTTTCATTCTTTTTCTTTTTTTTTCTCTCTTTGAAAATGATCTTCGATTCATTCTCTTAGTCAAAAATGGATACACCTTGAAAAATGGGCTTCGCCAACTAATTTGGGTACGAACTAACAATTCCTTGTTAGAACGGGTTGATATCTTCTCTCTTCGAGATGGGATGATTTTATGGGGAAAAGGCTTGCCTTCCGTCATCGATAGGGGAAACAAGGAGCTAGTCCGGGTTTGTCATAGAATCATCTAAAAGCTTGTCACAAACATTGGTTCAGATGGAGGTTTTCTACCACCAGACATGGAATAGGTAAAGGAATCAAACACAGGATCCTAGTGTACCTTACATTTTGAAACATGACATATTTCTATCCCAGGGATTCCTTTGAGTGTGTTGTGCGTTTAATCATGCTTCAGAATGATTGAGGATTGAAAACAAAGGATATTTGGAAACGAAACTGCAACTTTTTTATTGGAATGAGAAATGCTTAACAGACTCGAAGAAACGATTCCTAGGACACACCCTAGGACATCGCGGAACAAACGACTCAAACTTCAAGAAAAGAAAGTCCTAGACTCGACTCGACTAAGAAAAGAAAACAGATCCCGACTCATAATTTTCAAATCTGGTCTTGAGCTTTCTCTTGTTCAGCTGTCCGCTTAGATGCTCGGCTCTTGTCCTTGATCCCTTTGATGGTCTGCCTCCATCCCGAGGTAGTCCTCTGAGGATCTACGCCAGTGATGAAGGTTGGTGAATCAAATTGTCTTTTATTAACTTCGTTAACGAGAGGAGTACATTCTAGAGCAAGACTCCCGTCTTGAATTTCATTCTCCGGGTTTGGCAAGAATTCAAAGCAATCCACAAATATGTTCCCGATAAACACTCCTTTCCAGTGACATGGGCGGATAAGATGGGAATAATCGACATTGTCTTCGACAGAAACAAAGTTAGTGTGATCGCCAAATGGATTGGTGATGTTATTGGGTTTAACAGTTGGGATCGGGAGTGTTCCGTTCTCAATCATGTCTTGAATTTCGTGCTTCAGTCGATAGCACCTTTCAGTATCATGGCCTTTCCCTTGATGAAAGGCACAGTAGGCATTTGGTTTATACCATTTACCTTGTTGATTAGCGGGAGGGTCCGGAGTTGGACCAATAGGCTTCAGCTTTCCTTGGGCTATGAGCCTTTGGAGAGCATATGTATAAGTGCATCCGATATCGGTGAATGCCCTTGGTGTTTGGCGCTGCGACTTCTTCGATTGCCCTTCTAAGAGATTGATGCCTTCATCTAAATGGGTCGTTGCTGGGGCCTTGCCCTTAGACGATGACGCCCCTTGGTACCCTTTCGGCTTTTCAGCTTCAGCAATTCGGACATCGTCCTCTACCTTTATCCCGATCCTTATCAATTCTTTGAAAGAACCAAAATTCTGGTATTTCAGAGCATTACGGTAAACAGGTCGTAAATTCTTCACGAACTTATCTACCATTTCAACTTCGTCAGGCTTCTTAGCTAGTTTCACGCTTTCAGCGCGCCATCTTGCAAGGAATTCAGTAAAGCCTTCTTTTTCTTTCTGTGTCATCACCTCCAATGTTCTTATATTGGTTTGAATCTCGACATTGTCAGCATAGTGCTTGCAGAATTCCACCGTAATATCTTCGAAAGTGGGGAAGTTCTTAAGGTCCAGATTGTAGAACCACGCCTTCGGGTGTTCATCCAGAGATTGAGCGAAAATTTCAGAGAGCATGTCGGCGGTACTCCCTTCGATGCTAAGTACCCCTTATAGGCCTTAACATGGTGGACTGGATCTTCTGTGCCCTTAAACTTTGGGATATCAGTGAGTACCATGTTTGTGGGCAACTTATCCTGAACTGGGGCATAGGCCCTAGCGTTCTCATAGTGGATGTTCTTCCCCTGGGAGAGCTTCAAGCGGTCCTCGATGAACTTGAACCGTTTCTCCAAATCAGTCAGAGGTGGAGTAGATGAAGAGGAATCTTCAACCAGCTTGGATTCGATTGCTTCCATTCGGGTCATCATGAGGTTCACGGCCTCAGTAAGCTTGTTAACAGCATCTTCCATTGCTTGACGTCGGGTTTTGGGCGGCCTTTCTACAAGAAAACCCCGTACTGAGTCAATATTTAAAGTAAGAGCCCCTGCACACTTAAGGACACGACCCCAACTTGACTCAAACACAGACTCGACTTGAGATTGACTAACCAAAGGTTCAACTCACGGTTTGATTTGGACATCGGTTCATTTTAGACTGGACAAAACGACATGACTCACTTGTCATAACTCGATTCTAAACTGGACTTGGTGTGACTAAACCCGTGATTGGGCTAACATAGCCCATGGGTTCGAGTGAAAACGTCCTAAAGGGCCTAGCTTGGACGTTTTTTTTTTTGTGGACTATCCTAGACCAAAAGGTCGACCAACATGACTCGAAGCCCAAGAGGTGAGCTTGGGTGACCCAACAAGGTCGTGTTCTAGACTCTTGGAATGAAAAAAACGTCTAGCCTAACACGGCCAGGACCCGGACACGACTCGACGCATTTCATGCTTGGTTGAGGTTCGAGAAACATTTGGGATTGATTTTGGAAAACGAATGATTGATTTGAAAAAAGAGATTTGAAATGGGCAGCATGCCGGCTATAAAAGCTTGTTTTGGGCCGAAATTCTAGTCCTATTTGGGCAGCATTCCGCGTTTTGAAAATCATGCTAGGTTTGAAAGTAAGTTGTTCAAAAGTTCGGTTTTGAAAAGGACTTGGAATTTTCGAAAAAAGGACTCGGGAAAACATGTTGCACATTGTCATTCTCATGTTATAAGGATGTATGCTCTTAGACACCTCTAAGTCTCGGCAAGTCTTCTACAAGAAGGTCTATGCCCTCCATCCTTTTGCGGTCTTATAAAGCGAGGTGTCTTAAGGTAAAGTACCTAGAAGATCGTCCCCATTCCCAAGAACCACGCGAGGCGAAGTGGAAGCGAGCAAAGTGCGACTTCCGGCATAGTGGGACGTCGCCCCCACGCATCACGAAGAAACGCTGGGACGGCCCGGCAAGTCCTTAAGGGTTTATGCATGAATCGTAGCACTATGAGTAATGTTTTACTTTCCAACACTTTCTTTTCAAGTTTCACCTCGGAGGAAAAGACCCTAGAAACACAAAGTGTAACTAGTCCTCTTGTCCCAGTAGTCGCCAAATCGTGGACAAGGCCCTCGGAACTGCGTCCGAGGGATCCACACCGGCATAATCGACTCGAGGTTCTTTCGAATCGAATTAAGACATATTAGAGTCGCCACCAAGTTTTTGGGAACTTGGAACCGTTCAAGTCAACTTTACACCTTTCATCGAAAAGCATAAAGCCAATCGACTACGAGTGATTAAAGATCAAGACTTGTACCCTATATCACTCGATTTGAATGACTCTCGTAATCCAATGGTATTTAGACGGATCCACAAACCATAGATCTTGAGTAAGGGGTGAGGGTACGTGTTGGGAAGCCCATAAGGACACCCAACCCCGCCCGTCGATAACGGCCTCTACTAAGTCAAGTGTCGGATTTCAAACAAGGTCATAGCTACTGCGATGTATGAAATGCAAACGTTGTTTTAAGCCCTAATATGTGAAGTTTCTATGTTGATTTAGATGCAACTATACTAACTTTGTCAAAGTTGTAATTTAGCATGTGGGTTGATTGATCTAACAACATACAAATAAAGCAAACAAGGCTTAAGGGGGAATAGGGGAGCCGTTGGGATCTACCTATTACAACCCAGGCATTTCATGCCGACACAACAACAAATTAAAGATACAACTCGATCTAAATACAATTGCTACATACAACTCAAAACACGACACAAAACACACGGCCATTGGGCCTTGAAAACCGTGCACATGAGGGTGTCCCACGGCTCACATGACCCACGGTCCTTGGGTCATCCTCGTATTGCGTGCTGCGCTAATCTCATCGAATTAGACATAGGGCTACGCACCAAAGCATGCATTAGCATAAACCGGGCCATGTTGCTTTAGACAACACGCGGTTTACTACGCCTCTACAAGCATTGGGAACAACCGTCTAATCAAACAAGACTAAGGTTTTTAGAAATCATTTGACTCGATAAAAGAAAACAAACTTGAAATATTACAACTCGATAAACCAACAATAAATTACAAACAATGAAACAACGAGAAAACAAACGGCATAAAACAAAACGAAAAGGTACGTAAAACGGCAACCACACGGCCCTAACCAACGGCCAAGATAAGGTTAATCTAGTTCCTAAGTTAGATTCATTGATTAGATCGAATGATTGCGAGACAAGTTAGAAAACGAGTAAAAAAGACGATGATGATTGATTGTCGCATGAGGGTGCATTCTACACGGCCTAAAGGGTCTAATTAGGTCAAATTCGCTAATTAATTTAACTCATCGAGTGTCAATAAGAAGGTGCTAATCACGCACTCTTATACTAGCGAGAAATTAGGTGAAAGAAGGAGATGCATTCAATTATTTACAGAAATCGTCGATTGATTTTTAAAGCTATGTCGAAGCCACCTAAAGTGTCTAATTAGATTATTGAATTGATTTAAAGTCATCTAATTACGTCATAGGTTAACAATCAGAAGTTAAACTAACATACAACGGGTCCTAGGGTATATCGAATTGGCCGAAACAACAAGGGGGTCAAAAGCGAAGAGCGAAGTTAGACAATCGTTTTATTTATGCCCTACCTTGAACACGAGGATATGTAAATGAGACGGGGGTGTACGACCGACAGAAGGAGCGGTTTCTTTTCCCATCTCAAGTCAACGCGGGTGTTCATGGTGGTACTTTAACTCATACTCGGACTAACTAGTTTCATCGTTAATTTAAAACAATCGATAAACAAGCGAAAAGACAAACAAAAAAAGAAAATAAAAAAAGGCATAAAAAAACGAAATAAAAAGAGAAGAGAAGGGGATTTGATGCACCCTCAACCTACATGTATCGTTGACACCGTCTTGGGTCGTAATCGATGGTAGATTTTATCTCGAGAGGCCGTCGTCGACGAAGAACAAAGCACACGCGCGTTTTGGAAAGTTTCTGGACAGCGATTTTAAAACAGTGATATCTCCCTCGTTTCACGACGAAAATTCGATTCGAAAGATGTTTTGGAAACTAGAAAGAGAGGAGAACAAGGATCTTAAAGCAACCCCTGCTCGTTTTGGATTATTGGGCACGAAAAACGAGCACAAACAGAACTGGACAGACAAGGAAAAACCGCGAAAACAGAGTGTTATTTCACTCTGTTTTTCGAGGGATTTCGTGTACTCTCAAGGGCAATTTGGCTCGTAATTCTTTATCTAATGTGTATATGGATGTTATATGGTTAATTAGGAACAAGAAACTCGAATTTTTATGGTGATTTGATGGAGGAACGAAAGGGTTTTCGAAGGAGACACACAAACAGTTTCAGTTTGTGTGTCGGTTTTGTTTAGGGTTTTTGGAGGATGTTTAGGGTTTGTTTCTGAGGTTTTAAGCTTCTATGTGATGGTTGGATGTATGGAGAACTTAGAGGAATGAATGTATGATGAAGGGGTGGTATTTATAGGGAGTTAAAATAGGTTAAAAGGGAGGGGAGGCAAATCGGGCTCAATGGGAATAGCTGCTGTCCAGCAGCTTTGGGAGGGGTTTCTAGGGTTCGTTTTGGGGGATTTCTTGGTGATTAAGCTAGGATAATATGGGTAGGATACTAGGGTATGGGTTAGGGTTAATGGGTACGGGTCTTGGTAGTGTTTGAAGCGGGTTTGGGCTCGGGAATTGGCTCGCAAAACAGGGGCTGTTTGCGGTTTGGGTGCGGGCTGCTTGGGGTTGGTTTTGAACGAGAATTTGGGCCATGGTATGGGGGTTCGAACATGGGTTGATGGGTATTGGTATAGGTGGGTTAGTGTACTCGAGATTCGTGCCAATTCGCAAAGGAAACGGGCTTAAAAATCGAGCTAAAATCGAGCTCAATAACAAGTGTTCAAAACGAGTTTTCTTCGTTTTTCAAATCGATTTTTCAAATCAAATAATCCCTTAAAATAAATGACTTTTCAAATCAAAAAAACTCATAAAATGATTTTTCAAATCAATTATTTATTTTATTTTCAATAAAATAAACTTGGAAAAAATAAATTCAAAATAAGATAAATTAAATTGAAATTACTTTAAAAAACAAACTTTAATTTAAATATCATTTAAATTAATAAAATGAACTCACTTAAAAACATTAATTTAAATATCATTTAAATTAATAAAATACTTCATCGACGACGCCCATTCTACCTCGTAAAACGAACTCCAAATAATGACAATGACAACTAACGAATACATGTGTCCTATCATCATCGGGTGTTTGTCGGGTTCTCTATAAATTCCAATATCGACGGATATGGGTATCTACAGAAAGCAGCAGCAAGCTTCTCCTCTTCAGCTCCTAAGTCCCAAGCCGAATGCTCACCATTCTGGAATGCCTTTATACACTTGATCTTCGTCTCCAGAGCAGCATAGGACAAAGCATTCGCCAAAGTCTCTTTCAACTCCTGCACATCAGAAGCCTTCTCTTCCTGGATCTGAGAAACACGAGCCTCCGCATCAGAAGCACGCTTCTCAGCCTCAGAGGCACGTCTCTCAGCTTCTAAGGCGCGTTTCTCAAAGATCGCTGACATTCTTTTCAAAGACTGAAATCCGCCCTTCAAGAAGAAAAGGTCGTTTCGCAACTTCGCTTCGAGCGGCCTCCTCCAACAAATGAGACTCTTGGACTTCTCCAAACCAGCCTGAATTTTAAGCCTGCCCTCATTGGCTTCTTTCGTCTGCTTCTGGAAGTTAGCATTCTCTGCTTTCAGACGAGGTACCTTCTCCCGCAGATACAGAGCCATTTGGAAGAACTGTCACACCAAAGCAAAGTGTAAAAAAAAATGGTATATATTGGAGCAATCAGAATCCGTTTACCTCAAAAGAGTGCTCCGCTGCACCATCCACCAAATCATGCAAGGCCCTGCTGTCCAACGCAGACCTAGGAGCAGGAAGTAACATCTGGTTCATCAAGTCTAGATTACTCGCAGACTTAGCCCTTCCAAAATCATCCGGAAGTGTAAGAACAATAACCCCAGCAACAGGAGTGGGTTTGGAGGGAGAGCGACTCCGAAGCGTGGACGGCTCCGGATCTTTGGGATTGAAGTAGAAGCAGACATGGTTGGGCTAGAAGCAGGCACAGGTTTGGGAACCGGAGGATCCCCAGAAGCAGACTGCCTGTGCCCGGGCAATGGAGGCCTCACAGCTAGAGGAGTAGCTTCAATAGGAGACTGCTCCTTAGCCCGGCCCACAACAGCAGATCTTCTCTTAGGACGAGGCCCAGAACCAGGGGCAGGGGTGGATTTTCTCTTCTCAGCAGGCTTGGGGGCAATTGCGACCCACTCCTTTTCTTTCTGAGCCAAGACATCGTCCAGCGAAATTCTAGATTTTGCAGAGCCTGGAAGCAGCAAAGATCAAGTCAGAACCAGATATATCAACTATCCAGAAACAGAACATAGTCAAAAAAGAAGAAGAGCAACACACCAGTCGACATTGATTCTCGATGTTCTTTTTCCTCAGCTGCTGTTTTCTTCACCACAGAAGCAGAATCCTGAACCAGATTGGGGAAGGTCCTATTCTCAGGAGGTGGACTAAATAACTTGGAAAGAGACGCAGTTTTGTCGGAGGACGAAGGCAAGTGGCACAAATCTGCACAAAAAACCAAGTAAGGAAATATAAGCATCAAAGAAAAATACACAGGAATAAGGGCATGCAAATACCGTCTGTTGACCGCCAGACACTGACAATGTAGTCAGTAGGAGCAGGAAGAGTGTCAATTTTCACGAAAATAAAGCGGGAAAACCACTTGCTATCATCCTGCTTCACGGGGAAGATAATGCAATTCTTTTCCCCGTCTCGAACCCGAATGGTCACTTGACCCCGACTGAGGGACCTGACCGAAAACAAGTGTGCAAGGTCCGGGAGACCGATCCCATAACCGAAACGGCTATTCCTAGCATTAATCGCAAGCAAAGTTCGCCAAGTATATGGAGCTACTTGGCAAAGAGCCAAGTGATTCAAGTTCAGAAACTCTTGAATCAGAGGAGGAAAAGGAAACCTCAGACCCAGACGGAAAGCATCTTCATATAGACATATCCACCCCGCCCTCACAAAGTCGGCTTTTTGGCCCGGGGTTGGAATATGAAATACCACATCATCGGAGAAACCAAATGTTTCCTTGATTTGAGCAAGATCCTCCGGAGTAAAATCGGAGTCACAGGAGTGCTTGGCGGAAAGTACACCGCCGGAAGGGAAGAGATCAGGTGGCATCACTGGATCCGAGGCCGAGGTCGAAGAAGCAGATTTTTGTGACATGATGTGCAAAGAAATGAAAAGAAAACAAGTAGGAGACGAAGTACCTGTGGAAATGCAGCCGGCAGAAAGAAGAAGGGTTTATGAGAGAGAAAGATGAAAGTGATTGATAATGATGGAGAAGTGAGAAGGTAGAGAGGTAGGGGAACACCGAGGGGATATAAAGGAGAGAGAGGAAGAGTTAGTGGGAGAGTGGGAGAGTTATTGTGGCAGTTGGATCAAATAGGGAAGTTATCAAGGCTAAGGTAACTGATAAAGCTCCGTCAGTTCTCCGCATCGCAAACAGAAATTCCCGCCTGAAAATATTTGAGACGGAAATTTGGGGCAATTGTTATGGATAAAAAATACCATTTATCACTCGTGACGTGGCAGCGTGTCATTGGTAAGAAAAGTGGCGAAAAGCTTGGCAACGTGGCATACGATGATTGGGGGATGAAGGAGAGAAAGAATTGGTGAAGTGGCAAAGTGTGGACCATGGAATCAAGAATAAAACAAGCACACTTTGGCCCATTAAAAAGCACACGTGCAAAAGGAATTAACAACCAAGTCAACTAACCAACCCCTATTCTTTAGGAAATTGACCAGGAATTTAGCAACAGAAGCAGAAGCAGCTCAAAAACCCTAGGTCTGACTCCAGCAACTATATAAGGACGAGAGATCAACACTCAAGGCATTCAACATTGATCTGAGGCAACACTTCTCCAAATCCCACAAATAATTAAGCAATATTTCTCTAGCAACGTTGTATTTATATTTCCTTATTTGGGCATTTTACATCGATTATAGTGCAAAATTGGCGGGATTCCGACTCCCCCCGCGGTTGTTCCCATACCGGGTTTTCCGCGTCACCAAAAATCTTCCGTGTCATTCTTTTTGTTCATCTTTTCCTTCTTTACTTTGTTGCATATTTATTCCTTAAATTCGTCATAATCCAATATTAATCGGCCATAGATTAATCACTATCACTCACTAAATTAAATCAATAGTCGGTAAATTTTTACCAAAACAATATCCGGTAATATTACTAGAAGTAGACTTTAATTTAACTTGAGAATATTATTTCGGAGCCTTAAGGCAGTTGGCTAATTATTTTGCTGTTAAGAATGTTACTAGCTTGCTAGAACAAGTAGAATTTGAGCTCCAGAAACAAACTATATGAGCTTTTTATGGTCTTTTGTTCAACATCTCTCGGTTAATAGAGTAATTTCTTCTTTGTTACCAAAAAATATGTTGTTGCAGTAACAAAACAATTTACTTGGTGGATGTGCCAGTATTTTATTTTTCTTCTGCAATTAATTAACAGTATTTCTACAATTCGTCATGCTTTCGCTTTTGCACCTGTCAATGTAAGCGTATATGAAATCCGTCTTGCAATGGCTAAGGAAAGAATCAAAGAATGGAGCTAAATTGGCTTAAACCGAGGAAGAGCCTGGTACAAAGGTACCTAGGCTCCTAGTATGTGCAATCTACGAAATCTAGTACGAGAGGAATGGTCGTATTTTCAAAGATGTGCTTACCCTGATCACTTGTTTAACGTGACAGTCCTTATTTAGCGAGATCTTGTGGACTATGTTATATAGCGAGATCTTGAATCAACTTATTAGTTTTATACTCTTATGGTATGTCTCAGTATATACTATAGAGGATGATACCTGATACCATATTAAATGATTTTACAAACAAGCGGTGGTGGAGGGGCAGGGGAAGTGGGAGTGCAGAGAAGCTCGCCCCTGCTGATTATCGAAAATTTTTGAGTTAAAAGTTTCGAATTTTTCAAATTCACTATTACCCTTTTGACCCTCTAAAATTTTTCACCCCGCTGACTTCAAATCTTGACTTCGCCACTGCAAACAAGTCCTCTTATAAAATAATGTATAAGTCGGTTGGAAGACGATCTCATCATAGATGTGTTGTAAAACCGGTATCACGGGTTACATACATGAATAGCTAAAGATTAGTTTAATATGTTCGATAGTACAAAAATAAAGAGTCACTTTCATTTACAAATAACAACAAAAAAAAGTTATACAAAACCATAAAAAGATAAAAATATCATTTTTAATACTCCGTAATATAATGAGTAAGTCTCTTATGAAACGGTTTGATGCCCATATTAAAAAAAATGGTGGTTGGTTGAAGTAATTTTAAGAGGGTTACAAAGGTAAATTCTCCCTTGATTTTTGAATAAGAATTATAAAACGGTTTAACATAAGTTTCTTTAACGCGATATTTTGTCTCAAACGAGCCATTTTTTCTGCGAAATAATAAAACTTGTGATCATTTTATGGTTAAATGTTACTGCAATAATCCAACTAGTATAACAACTTATTGATAACGATTTTTTCCCCAAAAGTGATCACATTTAGCTGTAAAACAATATCAAAACTCGTCTTATTACGTCATACGAAAATCACTCGTCTTAAATAAGACCTACTCTTCCTATAATAAGAGGATGTGCTCTTGAATTGTTTCCTAGTTGGGTAAGAAGAACTGAAGTACCGAAGAAACCGACATATGATTAGGATCACAACGCATATATCCGTCTATAATTAAAGACGGATCCAATATAATACCATATTCTTAATAGGACAAGTAACAAGTGAGTTGCTAGGCCAAAAATATCACAACTTTTAAGTTATTTTATCCGTCTTTAGTTATAGAAGGATATTTCCGTCTATAGCAAAACTAGCTAGATTAGGATTAGGTGGCCAAATACAATGAGTGGATAGCGTGGGGCCCAATCTAAAGAGAGAAAGCAGAAAGCGCGTGAAGCGGTGACTATATATACAGACCTCTCCTCCTCTCTCCCATTCCCGTATGTGATCCACTCCTAAAACTCTTGAACAAACTCAGCATCTCACAAATTCAAAAAAACTTTGTTCAATCAATACAGAATTAAATTCCAATCATCAAGCATGTCTTTATACAACTCGTCGTCGGCATCATCTCCGTCTTATAACGATTCGAAGACGCCGCCATATTCTCCGTCTTCTACTCTCAACTGGTCCGATTACGCCACGGAGTCTCCTTCTTCTGAATACTCCCCGGATTCGCCTACTTACACACCGTCTTCCCCAATTTATACACCGTCTTCCCCAATTTACACCCCGTCTTCTCCAACTTATACACCGTCATCTCCCACTTACACACCGTCATCCCCTACCTACACTCCATCATCCCCTACCTACACACCGTCATCCCCTACCTACACTCCATCATCCCCTACCTACACACCGTCATCCCCTACTTACACACCGGCTTCTCCAACTTACACACCGTCGTCCCCGACTTACACACCGGCTTCTCCAAGTTACACACCATCGTCCCCGACCTACACACCGTTGGCTTGTGGTTGTGCACACTGTTGGCGGATGTTCTAGAACTATCTTTCTAATTTAGGGCTTACGCGCTCATTCTTTTCTTTTGTATTATATTTTCGTCTCGCGATTTATTTGATTGTTACAAGTACTACTTGTTTATGTTAATTTGATATGAATATGAATATTGTATCTACACCTCTTAATTTTATGGTTTCATTGTTTATATATTTGGGCTACGAATTCCCAGTTGTTAGTAAAATAGAACTCATATTGTTAATCATCTGATTCCAGTTTCTTACCTGTCTACTTTAGTTAATAATACAAAGTTGATTCGAATTGTTATTCTTCGTTCCAAAGTACTCCGTATTCAATTAAGAATTAGGGCAATTTGAGTTTCTGTTTCGGGTTTCACCGCATCGATTAAATTTAGCTTTAGCCATTTGAGGGAAATTATAATTCCCTTACTCCGTATTAGTTATCGTTGATGAATTAAATATTGTGTACAACATTAATCTAATTATGAATGAATTAGCAATTATTTTCATATCATCGATTAACATAATTATGTTGTAAGTTCGTGCGTTATGTTAGTATGTGCCCACTGCTATTCAACTTGTGAATGTATAAGTGTAGTACACATCGAGATTTGTATAAAATTTTATTAGTAAAACTTATAAATGCGGTCGTCAAAATTGGAGGTCCGGTTCCACCGCCTGTGGTCGCCCAGGGAATTAGACACCCCTGCATAAGGGAGTGGGATCCTGCAATAATTATATTAATTTGTTGATATGTTAGTATGTGATTGGAGTGACACACACATTGGGACGCCAAATGGTACAGATATCCTCAGGGTTGAAGAAAGATGGGGGAGGAAAAGAGGAGGAAATAATTAAGAAGAGTTGAGAGGATGAGAAATGAGAACGGGAATTTTGTAAAGGGTATATAGAAGCATTATATATTTAAAATTTAAATTATATTTTATATGTTCAATTTTATATTATATAAAAAATAAATTTTGACCAAAAATGAATTGAAATATCCCCTTAGAAAACCATAAATACACCGTAAAAATAACAACAATGCATCAACTAAATCGCTTAATTTCTGTAGAAAATAATTAAATAACCATAGTCCATGTTGTGGTGAGGGAATGCATGGACCTGGGAGGATTCAACCCCTCGTCATCAAAAAAAAAAAAAAAAAAAAAATAAATAACCATATATGGTTATTTGATATAATTTTATTGATCGTAGAGATAATCAAATTGGGTAGGTGATTAGCAATATTTGGTTAGATATAATTTTACTATTCTACTCAAATTAGGTAAGTGATCAATACACAAACTCATACGAAGTACTTTGGATAAACCCATGCTTCAATTGACAGATTAAACAAATGCATGACATTATGGTCCTGTTTGGTAATCAGCAGATTGATATTAGCAGAAGCAGATTGGTCAAGCAGATTATAAATGATAGATTGGATTAACAGGTTTGACTAGTATATTTCAATTAGCAGATTTAGTAGAAGTGTTTGGTAATTAGCAGATTTTGTTTAATAGATTGTTGTATCTATGTGTAGATTGTTGACGGATTCATATTTCACAATCTACTAATGTGAATATCTTTGGGTAGAGCAAAGATATTGGAAAACAAAGATTGAGCTCCAATCTACTCTTTCAATATGCCATTTACCAAACACTCAAAATAGTAGATTGGTGAGTCAAACATGCTAAAAGCCTTGAATATGCTGAAAATTTCCCAATCCGCCGTTTACCAAACACCCCCTATATATAGCTTGCAAATTGGTAAATCATACAACGAAAACAATTTTCCTCATCAAAAGTAACAAATTACAAACAAACAAAAAAATTGTAACAGGAAATGGAGGCTCTAAGTCATTTGAAGTCCATCCTACTTGCTCTTTTACTTATATCAAGTTAGTGTTTTTTTTTTTTTTTTAATCTTTCTTCTTGTTTTAGCGGTTTATTTATATCATTATTGGTTTCAAAGAGCATCTACAAAAAGTTACATCTTTGTTAAGGATGAGATATAAGACCAAAAAAATATACGGGAGTCTCACACCCACGATCTGTCACCCACACATTATCTCAACCATTAAGCTAAAACTTTTCGAATTTTCACCCTATTAGAATTAGGAATTACAAAGCATTTTATTAAAAAAGAAGGAGTTTCCTTAGAATTAGTCTCATAAAAGATACAACCAAATAAACCGATAGTGGAGCGAGGGCGGACTAGCAAGGGCACAGGGCACTCGCTCCTGCTGAAAATTTCAAAAGCCAAATTTTTAGTTAAATTTCCAAATCTTTATCGAGTTTTTCTTAGGTCACTATTCGTTTGCCTTGTTGAAAATTTTCGCTCTCTAACTTCAAATCCTGACCCTGAATATGATTCTTTTTACAGGCTTGTCATTATCATTAATCATGGCGGAATCAAACTCATTAGTTACTAATGAAGACAAGCAAGCATGCCAAGGCCCAGTTAGTTGTATAGGTTGGGGAGGTTCTCATTGTAACCCTGCGCGTAGATGTTTTGGTCGTTGTATTGACGGATTTTGTGCTTGCACTGGTCTTTGCCCTCCTCCTCCATCATTTTAGCATTATTAATTGTAATAGTTCTAGTTTATACACAAATTTTGAAGCATACTAGATGAAGAAAAAATAGTGTTTCGTAAACTAACCAAATTATTGGTTGTTAACACATACTCCGTACTTCATAATAAAGACTTATGCTTACTTCCTTCAAAAAAAAAAAAAAAAAGACTTATGCTTACGTTTCAGCTAAGTAGGTTCTTAACTTTTGCTTGATTTCGGGTTAATTTCATAATTTCTTTCATGGAAAATAAGATAGCGCCACCAGGTAGTACTCATTTTGAGCGCCACCGAAGGCGCCATGGTAAATTATACATAAATTTTCATTTCCCTCTACCAATATTTAAAGTTTTAAATGATAAACAATAAAGGGTATTTTAAGAACTTCAATTTATAAATTTGTTTTCACAATAATTCAAATAAGATTGATACAAGATCTTTGCCACTTTTATTGAAATTTGTAAGATGTTGATAAAATTTCCATGGTGATTTGATCGCTACTGCCAAAAATTAGACGCAAAATTATATTAAGTGATATTCAGTCATTCAGATGTATAACAATGAATGATGATGATGATGATGAACAACTTAACGAAGAACATGCTCCTAATCTGCAAGTACACACTAAATCAATCCAAAATTCCCTTCTTATGATGAATCCCAATTAATGTTGGGTATTGAAAAAATCAATCAACAACTGTTAAAATCAATCCACAGTTTGCATCAAATAACTAAATAAGTATACTTGTATTAACATAGTAGTTGAAATCGTCATATTTGTTAAATCTAAAAGATACTCCTTGTGATATTACAATTTTACCCAAATTTATTTGACGCTAAAACGAAAAAATCAACTTTGATATATATTGGTAGTGACAGACCGTACTCGGGTCCAAATGTTTCAAGTTCGATATATATTGGTAGTGACAGACCGTACTCGTAGGGTCCAAATGTTTCAAGTTCGATATGAACCTTTGCTCTGGGCCTTTGCTCTGGGTTAACATAACTAAAAAAAATAGAAATTGTGGCTGCTGGGATTCGAGCCCAGGTCTCCACGGCCACAACGTGGAATTCTTACCACTAAACTACAGCCACTTTGCTGTTCATATCTTCTCGGCGTTTTCTATTATACTGAACTGCTTTTACAGATTCACTACTACAGATACAGGCTATAAGTTATATAAAAAAACGGACGATGTTAAAGCGTCCGTTGTTAAAAGTTTTAACAACGGTTGGTTTTTCTAAGTAACCCGTTGTGAAAACTATTAACAACGGTTTAAAGTAGAAAAAACCGTTGTGGAAAGTGTGACTAAATTTTGGTGGGAAAGTTATAACAACGGTTACAGTAGAAAAAACCGTTGTTATAACTAAAGACAACGGTTTTTTTTTTTAAAACCGTTGTTGATTTTTTTAAAAAAAAATTAGATTATATATTACTAGATGCATGCATTATTACTGCCCCTTATAATTCCGATGTATGCATTATTACTGTCAAATCCCTGCATATGAAAGGACAATATATGGAATGAAAAGGGTTATAAGATTTGAAGCAGATATGATCGATGACACAACTTCCTAAACATATATTAATTAAAAAACAACTCAAACGACACATTACTAAGTATAAATTCATGCATTATCTGAATAACCATTCCATTATCTCACTATCTCCACGTCCTAAACTGCTCCAAACCCTAGATCTTTAAAACAAACTCCAAACTTCCTTCAACAATGAATGATACCATCCGTAATACATGCATTATGACAGAGTACAACAAGAGTTTCATCCGTCGGTTGCTGGACATCGAGGGCAGGTTCAGGAGCTACCTTGAGGACGCTCGGACCGCACTCAAGGACGCCAAAAACAATGGCTTGGCAGAGCAGCAGATGTTGCAGCTATATGACGATATAGCAACTGCGGAACGAAACCTCCAAATAGCAAAGAAGGAGAGGATGGATATCATAGAAGAGAATAAGACTCTCTATGCATATCTAAGAATTGCATTTTTAGCAATGTAATTCGTTTCTTTATGTATTTATATATTAATTAATTAAGTTTATTATGCATTCCTCTCCATCATCTTCTTCTTTGTTTTATTTAATTTAATTTGTTTTACAAGCTAATAAACGCAGAAAAACAACAGTGACAAAACTAATTAAGCGAATAATACTTAGAGAGAGAACAATAATGATCGATAAAAACACATGCAAATGAAATAATTAGAGAAAGAAAATAATGACTGGGATGACAAAACTTAAAACCATGCATATAAAGTGATACCTGATAATTAGAGAAAGTAAGAGACGATGACAACAACAGTGACGGAGATGATAAAGCGACGATGAGAAAGAGAGAAAGAGACGATGAGAAAGTGTGTGTTTGTGTTTGTGTTTGTGTTTGTGTTTGTGTTTGTGTTTGTGTTTGTGTTTGTGTTTGTGTTTGTGTATGTTTGTGTTTGTGTTAGGTTTGTGTTTGTGGCTGTAGCTGATCTGTGTTTGTGTGGTTTATATTATGGAAAGTATTGACAACGGTTTTTACACATAAACCTGTTGTCATTAGAGAATATATTAATAACGGGTCCTTAGAAAACCGTTGTTAAAAAGTATTAACAACGGGTTCTAATATAACCGTTGTAATTACTTTTCACTAATTTTGCGCCAAATTATTAACAACGGTTATAATGTATTACAGAGTAAACTGTTGTTATTAGTTTTTATATTAACAACGGTTGTGCAAGTTTGACCCGTTGTTAAAACCTATAACAACGGTTATCAACACATAACCGTTGTAATTAAGTTTAATAAAATTCGCGCCATCCATTCTACAACGTCTTATGGTGATTTTCGTGAATAAGCGTTGTTAAAGGGGCGTTGTAGTTGCCTGGATTTGTAGTAGTGATTATTAAACTCCAACCACTTTGTTGTTCATATCTCCTCGTCAAGATCTCCACTTTGTTGTCCATATCTTCTTCTTATGATCTAGTGGATTTGCCTAAAGGAAAACGAGCGTTGAGATGTAAATGGGTGTTCAAGCTCAAGAATGAAGAGAGCAATCTTAAACCTCGATACAAAGCTCGAATTGTTGATTTTGATGATATATTTTCCCCTGTTATGAAGATGTCTTCCATCCGAGTTGTAATAGGTCTAGCTGCTAGTCTAGATTTGGAGATTGAACAACTCGATGTGAAAACTGCATTCTTACATGGAGATCTTGACGAGGAGATTTATATGGTGCAACCCGAGGGATTCGAAGAGCCAGGTCAAGAAAATCGTGTATGCCGTCTAAACAAAAGTCTCTATGGTTTAAAGCAGCACCAGGTCAGTGGTATAAGAAATTTGATTCTTTCATGACCGAGCACGGTTTTAACAAATCACAGACTGATCATTGTGTTTTCATGAAAAGGTATGCAAGTGGTGATTTCATCATACTATTATTATATGTTGATGATATGTTAATTGTTGAGCAAGATAAGCTGAATTAAAATTGCATCGCTTAAGAAAGCCCTAAGCAAATCATTTGCTATGAAAGATTTGGGATCGGTAAGACAAATCCTTGGGATAAAAGTTATTCGTGACCGAGAGAAGAAACTCTTATGTTTATCCCAAGAGAGAGATATTGAGAAAGTTCTTGAGAATTTCAAGATTAACAATGCCAATCCGGTTAGTATGCCACTTCCCGGACATATCAAACTCGGTAAGAAGAAAACTCCTGATAGTGAGAATGAAAGGCTCGAGATGCAGAATGTCCCTTATTCTTCCGCTGTTAGCAGTCTAATGTATGCCATGATATGTACAAGACCCGACATTGCTTATGCATCGGAGTAATTAGTTGCTCTTTATCTAATCCTGGAAAGGAACATTGGTCTGCTGTGAAATTGATATTTAGATATCTCCGGAGAACAAGCAATAGATGCTTATGTTTTGGAAAAGGCAAACCTTTGCTAAAAGGTTATTGTGATGCAGACATGGCAGGCGATGTCGACTCTAGAAAATCGACATCAGGTTATTTGACTACTTTTGCAGGGGGAGCTGTAATACCCCTAATTTCCATAATATAATTTTATAATTTTATTTTCCCATATTTCATATTTTATTTTCCGGGAAAATATAAGTCTCTTGTCTTTTGGGCTCGTTCGGCTCGAAAACGGTGAAGACCCGCTCCTTCCTTGGGTCTCACGTGTTTATTGGTGTAGATGGGTGAGTTTTGGGCCTAAACCTAGAATAAACCCATGAGCTTCTCTATATATATGAGGGGAAACCAAACCCTTGCTTTTCTTTCCTCATAATTCTCAAAACCCTAAACCTAATCTCTTCCTTCTTCTCTCTCTCTTGGTGTCGCACGCCTTACCCCTCTTTCAGGGTTTTCGTGCGCCTCCTCCTTTCTCCTCCTTCATCATCTTTCGTACTTAGATCGATCCTACTTCTTGGATTCATCTATCTTCTTCGTAAGTTTTATGTTTTCGCGTAGTTTTATAGTTTTTATAGTTTATATATATATATATATAGTTAGTATATTTATTAGATTTGTTATCTTTGGCACGTGGATGATTCTATGAAGGTGTGGAAGTTGCTCCTGGAGAGGACGTTTATATCGTTGAAGACGATTTCTAGGGTTTAATTTGCTTAATAAGGTAACTAGGTGTTTTCTTTTAATTGTGTTTATGCCAGTTGATGTAATTAATATGATTTAATGATTGTTTTGCATGATTGGTACATGTTTGATTATTTGTTATCATGATTAAATATGTTTCGCATGTTTGTATATGTTTTTATGCATTAATTATATATCATATGTTGCTTATGCATTAAATTATGGGTGTCATGAGCGCAATTAGGGTTTATGAATAAACCCTAGTGGCGGCATGATAGGCGGCCAAGAGTGCTCTGCAAAGTTATAGCTAAAGCTAGTATAACCTTGATGATGATTCATGTGTTATAGCTGAAGTTAGTACAACTTTGGGTTGTTACTCTAGTTATGACTGTTTGAGGCATAACCTTGGAAATATGATTCAAGGTTATAGCTGAAGCTACTATAACATTGAAGTACGAGTTAAGGTTATAGTTGGAACTAACATACCCTGAGATTTATGGCTCAAGGTTATGGTTGGAACTAATATAACTTTGAGTTTCGTGTCAAGGTTATAGTTGAGGTAAGTATAACTTCAAGTTATATATGTTGAAGTTATAGTCGAGTTTACTGTAATCTCGCATCCAGAGTCCATGTTATGGTTAGGGTTACTATAACATTAAATGGTTAATGTTGGAAGTTATAGCTAGAGTACTATAACATTGAATGGTTGATACTTGTTTCATATGTTATGTGGTGTTCAGTTTCATTATATAACGCTATGTTTGCATATATCGTTTATTACTCTTGTTCATATGATTGTAGGATAGTCAGTTATATTATCCTATGATTTGATAGTGATGTCATTCACATGTATGTATGGTCAGTTACACTGTGCATTGTTTGTGGGCTGGTTGTATAGATGACGTGAGGTATCAGTTATATACCGAACGGAATGAACTAATGCAACCCTTCGGGGTCTGGTGTATGGTCTATGGTCGGGGGGTAATGGAGGCAGTTGTTATACGCTATATTCCCCGAGTGTCGTTCGGTGTACAGTTATTGCACCGAGAGTCTGGTCAGGTCTTAGACATATAGGCAGTGGTTATACGCTATACATAGTACCTTGGATGCAGTTGTTATACGGTCCACACCGATGGAGGCAGTTGTTATACGCTCCGTCAGTTCAGAGGCAGTTGTTATACGCTCTAACAGTTAGAGGCAGTTGTTATACGCTCTAACGGCGTTCATTTTATACTTCGTGCTTGTGACTAGAGGCAGTTGTTATACGCTCTAGTAGGTTGTTGGTTGGTCACATGCTACGTGGTCACAGTGGTTCTATGATGTGCATGATGTCATAATGTGGTTTGTGTTATGCGTCGTCACATGTTATCTAGTTTGGAGTTACATTTCGAATACTTATCTTTTTATGCCATTGTTTTAGTAGTGAGTTGTTGTCAAGTTTTCATGAGTATAGATGGTCTCACATGCTTACTAGTTTTGCATTTCAATTGTTAATAATGGTTAGTTATATTCAATTGTTGTAAACATGACTGGGAGAGCATCTAGTTACTCCCTGACTGATTGTCGACCCCCATTCTCAGGTTGTTCAAATGTTTGCTGTTTGGATGATATCTTGCTGGGGAAGTGCTATGCGGCGAGATGAATAAATTGTTTAGGAGTTTGTTTCCAGTTTTAAGAACCCTTTGAATAATGTATTAGCTTGTTTTGGATTTAGTAACGAACCGGATTGGTCAGGTGTTTCCGCCACCTTGACCCTTTTATCAGTATCGTACTCTGATATTCTCTTTATATAAGTTTTTCCTTTGTTTTATAATCCGGGTTGTTACAGGAGCTGTATCTTGGCAATCTAAACTGCAAAAATGTGTTGCGTTGTCAACTACCGAGGCCAAGTATATTGCAGCCGCCGAAGCTTGTAAGGAAATGTTATGGCTGAAGAATTTCTTGCTAGAACTTGGTCAAAAGCAAGAAGAATATGTTCCTACTTTAATCAAAGTGCTATTCATTTAGCTAAAAATTCAGCCTATCATTCAAGATCCAAACACATCGATGTTCGATATCATTGGATTCGAGATGTGTTAGAAGAAAAGAAGCTTCAACTTGGTAAAGTTCACACTGATGATAATTGGTCAGACATGATGACCAAGGCCATTGCAACTAAGAAATTCGATGATTGTTGCGATGGTTTCGGTGTAATTAAGTCAAGAAGGGGGAGATTTGTTGGGTTATTCTCTTCTTAATTAAAGGAATAGACACATTAAGTAAACTCAAGATGTTACTCATCCATTGAATGACAAGATGCGTTCAATTTATTGCTAATAAAAACTCCTTCTCCACTAAATGAATGTATGAGAAACATTCACTTTTGGCTTTTAAGGAGGTAGAAGTTACTCTTCATGATCACCTATAAATACGAGAGATTGTAGAGTTCATTTCATCAATCACAACAACAAAACATATTGTTAATCCACAATAATTAGTATTATTATTGTGAGAGTTTTGTGAGAGAAGAAAGCCACTATTAATAGTGAGAGATATCCACCTTATTAAGGTGACGATTTGTAATCCGACTACAAATATTATAGTGGAAGAATTGGACACTCGTCCCGCGGTTTACCTATTTGGGTTTTTCCGCGTAACCAAAAAATTTATTGTGTCTTTGTCTCAATTTAATTTACTCACTTTATTAATTTTTCCCGTAATTACACAAAGAGGGAAGTACGAGTTTTTCCCAACACATCGATTAACAAAGTTATGTTGTAAGTTCGTACGTTACTACGTTATGTTAGTATGTGCCCACTGTTGTTCAACTTGCGGATGTGCTCACTAAGGCGTTGGGTGTTTCTCAGTTTACGTCGTTAATTATCAAGTTGGGCATTTAGGGGGTAACGGACTAACGGAGTTATGTCATAAGTTGGGCATTTAGGGGGTAACGGAGTTATGTCATAAGGGGGTGAAAGAAAGACGGGAGAGAAAAAGAAAAGGAAATAATTAAGAAGATGAGAGGATGAGAAATGAGAATGGGAATTTCGTATATAGAAGCATCATATAATTAAAATTAAAATTATATTTTCTATGTTCAATTTACATCATATAAAAGTAAAATTTGACTAAAAATGAATTGATATATCCCCTAAGAAAACCGAAAATAAATACTCCGCACAAACAACAGACAATGCATCAACTAAGGGGGCGTTTGGTTAGAGAAAAGGAAAGGGAAAGGAAATTAGAAAGGGTAAGAGGGGGAAAGGTAATGGATTACCTAAAACTTAACTAGGTGTTTGGTTACATCAAAAAAATGAATGAAGTGTGGTGGGTTGTGATTTGTTTTGGTGTACGGGTGGTGGTTTAGGTGGGGTCGTGGTGGTGGTGGTGGTGATGGTGGTGGCGGTGGAGTGGTGGTGGTATTGGTGACAGTGGGGTGGTTATGGTGGTGGTAACGGTGGTGGTGGCGTCATGGTGGTTATAGAGGTGGTGTTGCAGTGGTGGTTTTTGTGGGATAGTTGTGGCGATGGTTTTTGGTGGTGGTTTAGGTAGGGTGGTTGTGGTGGTGGTGGCGGTGGCGTGGTTGTAGTGGTGGTGGTAGTGGGGTGGCTGTTGTGGTTGTGGTGGTGGTGGCGTCATGGTGGTCGTGGCGATCGTGGCATCATGGTGGTTGTGGCGGTGGTGTTGTGGTGGTGGTTTATGTGGGGTGGCTGTGGTGGTGGTTTTGGTGGTGGTGATGGCGTCTTGATGGTGATGGGTGTGGTGGTAGGTAAATAAGGTGGTTGAAGGGTAACAAGGGTAATGAAATCTCATACCTCGGCGGGGTGGGGGGTAAGGAATTAGATGGATTGAGAGGTAAGGAAAGGAATTGCATTCTCTTTGTTTGTGCCTAACAAACACCAACAAAGAGAATCAATAACTTTGTTTCCCTTTCCCTTTCTTATAGACCTCCAACCAAACGCCCCCTAAATTGCTTAATTTCTATACAAAATAATTAAATAACCATATATAGTTTGATATAAATTTATTCATCGTGGAGATAATCAAATTGGGTAGGTGATTAGCAATATTTGGTTAGATATAATTTTATTATTCTACTCAAATTAGGTAAGTGATCAATACACAAACTCATACGAAGTACTTTGAATATACCCATACTTTAATTGACAAATTAAACATGCATGACATTATATATAGCTTGCAATTTGGTAAATCATAAAACGAAAACAATTTTCCTCATCAAAAGTAACGAATTACAAAAAAAAAAAATTGTAACAGGAAAAATATGGAGGCACTAAGTCATTTGAAGTCCTTCCTACTTGCTCTTTTTCTTATATCAAGTTAGTTTTTTTTTTCTTCATGTTTTTGTGGTTTATTTATATCATTATTGATTTCAAATAGCGGCTACAAGAAGTTATGTTGGTGTATGGGGGAGTATAAGAAGTAGAGTGGAGATTAGTTGTTAGTTTATTTAGTTGATTAGTTGAAGGTTGATTAGTTGGTGTGTAGTTTGAAGGAATTAGTTTTTGTATTGATTTGTTGTGAATTCAGGATACACTTGGGTTCATTTGGGTTCATACAAATGGAGAGAGAGGTCCTCTATTTATAGAACTCCTCCTCCTTCTCCTATAACCCAAGAACACTCTAGAATGGAGCATTCTAGAGTGGCCTAGACACGGAACTCTCTAGAGTTCCTTACCACATATACACATGTCTAGAAGGTTCTAGGTTGTTCTAGATAAATCTAGAACATACATGACTCTTCAAGATCCTTCTAGACTCTTCTAGACTATTCTAGTTGTTTCTACGTTATTCTAGCACATTTCGGATAAATCTAGAACATTCCGGAAACTTCTAGAATATACTAAAAGTCTCATACTTCAACACTCCTCCTTGAGACTTTTGGTGTAACACTCGCCTTGAACGTTCCTCTTCTTTTTCTTTTTTCTTTTGTATCGCCAAACTCGGAGGTTGCTCGATGTACGTCTCCTCCTGGAGTTAGTAGCATGATAAACAACCGGAGCAAATGTATCTTCATAGTGAATTCCATCTTCTTGGGAATATCCTTTGCCGATCATTCTTGCTTTGTGCTTGTTGATAAAGCCATTAGGATTCAACTTAGTTTTATAAACCCATTTTACACCAATTACCTTTCGATCTCTTGGCTTGTCAACCAATTCCTTTAGTGTATATGTGGTAAGGAACTCTAGAGAGTTCCGTGTCTAGGTCACTCTAGAATGCTCCATTCTAGAGTGTTCTTGGGTTATAGGAGAAGGAGGAGGAGTTCTATAAATAGAGGACCTCTCTCTCCATTTGTATGAACCCAAGAGAACCCAAGTGAACCAAGTGTATCCTAAATTCACAACAAATCAATACAAAAACTAATTCCTTCAAACTAAACACCAACTAATCAACCTTCAACTAATCAACTAAACAAACAACTACTAATCTCCACTCTACTTCCTATACTCCCCCATACACTAACATGGTATCAGAGCCCATGGTTGTCAAATCTGGGCGATGATATTACGATCCTACCACCTCCGATCCATCAAAAAAAAATATCACACAAAAAAAAAAAAAAAAAAAAAACTTATTTGCTTCCCACTCATCAAACAATACTCTTCCCAACACATAAAAAAAACGGGCAAAAGCGTCCGATTGAAATTGTTGACGGACATGAGCTGGAACATTTTATTCAAAGCAATAGGGTAGCAAAAACAAAAATGCTAACCCGAAATCCGGGTAGTAAAAAAAGGAAAATTGACCCGACAAGGGTAACAAAAAAAAAAGGTTACCACGAAATTCGGATAGCAAAAGAGCTAATCCGAGGAGGGTAGCACACGAGGCTAACCCAAAATTAAACAAGGGAGGGTAGCACACGCGACTAACCCAAAATTAAACAAGGGAGGGTAGCACATGGGGCTAACCCAAAATCAAACAAGGGTGACAAAAAAAAATGTCAACCCAAAAGAATCATGGGGTGATACAATAAGACCCCGAAAACAAAGAGCATAGACCCAACAAACACAAGCAAGAAAGGACGTCAACCCTACAAGAAATTCAAGGAAAAAAAGATTGCACATTCAAGCAAATTCAAGACAAGACAAGCAAGTTAAGGGGAGAGTACAACATCATAAAATCCAGAACAAAGGAGTGGTTCAACAAATTTAAGATATGAAAGAAATCATACAAGACCTTCCAAGCAAAATCAAAGGAGGACCAGTATCAAAGATTAGAAGGTGCAAGACATCAATTTTGTAAGAAATAACAATGCAACAAAAGAAAAGAAGAAAATTCAAGATCAAGGGGGAGTCGCTACAAACAATTTTCCGAATATAAAGCACCAAGATTTTTCAAGATTAAGGGGGAGTGTTAAAACATAAAGAATAATCTAGAAAAATCTATGTAATACTACAAATACGACTTCCTAGAATAATCTAGTTAGTGTAAGCAAAATGGAAAAATCTAGAAACTAGTAGAGCAAAAATCATTGACATAAAATGGCTATAAATAGCCATGCTTCTATCAAGTTCATGTCTGTAGTCCATGAGCTCTAACAAAGGAGCTTATAGGTCTCACCAACATCGTCTCCCTCAAATATCATGTAATATCAAACACATTTAACATATAAATAAAATCATCCATGTTGAGAATATCGTGCTCACATACTTCCGCTGCCAAAATTCGAAATGAAGATTCCATCTTTTGCTTGATGGACTTCCATGCCAAGGAAGAAATTCATTAAGCCCAAATCCGTCATTTCAAACCTTTTCTTCATCTCCTCCTTAAATGTAAGGATCATTTGGGCATTGTTTCCTGTGACAAGGAGATCATCAACATAGAGAGAAACGATGAGAAGATCGCCTTGTTTTTTCTTTACGTATAGTGTATGCTCATTTTTACTCCTCGTGAATCCTTGCTCAAGGAAGTAAGAATCAATCTTGCTGTACCACGCCCTTGGAGCTTGTTTGAGGCCATATAGAGCCTTTTTCAGCTTGCACACCTTTTCTTCATTTCCTTGTGTGACAAAGCCTGGAGGTTGCTCGATGTATATCTCCTCCTCGAGTTCTCCATTAAGAAAAGCAGATTTGACATCAAGTTGATAAATTTTCCATCTTTCTTGAGCAGCTAGAGCAATAAGAGTCCTTACCGTATCGTGACGAGCAACTGGAGCAAATGTGTCTCTGTAGTCTATTCCAGCTTGTTGGGAGTACCCTTTCACGACCAATCTTGCTTTGTACTTATTGATTGAGCCATCTGGATTCAACTTTGTTTTGTAGACCCATTTCACTCCAATCACCTTTCGATCCTTGGGTTTGTCCACTAATTCCCAGGTGTTATTCTTCTTTATCATGTTTATTTCTGTCTCCATTGCGTCTTGCCACTCTTTGTATTTGGAAGCCTCATCATAGTCTCTTGGCTCCTCAAAAGCGAAGTAGCATCTCTCACATTCCTCTTCATTCAGATTAATAACGGGACATTCTGCATAAATTTCGGAGAGATCTTTCTTACCTCGAGGTCCCGTAGCATTCTCCGAATTGTCGTTAGAGGATGGAGAGTGTGCATGCATTGGAGTTGATGGAGGTGTAGGAGGATCATTATTGTTGATCGTATCATCATCACCTTCTGGTTGATGTTGGTGATAAGGAACTAGGATCACATTTCTTTCCACCTTCTTCTCTTCCCAATTCCACATTGCATCTTCATCAAACTTCACGTCTCGGCTTATCATGATCTTCTCCGTATTAAGATTGAAAATCCGGTAAGCCTTTGATTTTGAGTCGTAGCCAAGAAATATACCTTTCTCTGCCTTATCATCAAGCTTGCTCCTTTTTTGCGCTGGGATGTGAGCATAGCAGATTGAGCCAAACACCTTTAAATGCTTAGCTGTAGGCTTTTTACCGCTCCAGGCTTCTACTGGAGTTTTTCCCTTAACTGCCTTTGTTGGAAGTCTGTTGAGCAGGTATACGGATGTGTAGACAGCCTCAGCCCAAAATTTCTTCGGCATTTTCTTTTCAGCCAACATGCATCTGGCCATCTCCATCACGGTCCTATTCTTTCTTTCGGATACCCCGTTTTGTTGTGGAGTATATCCTGCGGTGAGCTGATGTTCTACACCTTCATCTTCACAAAATTGGTCAAATTGTGAAGAAGTATATTCTTTCCCGCGATCGGATCTAATCATCTTCAATTTGCACCCGCTTTGATTTTCAGCGAGAGCTTTGAATTTTTGAAAGACTTGGAATACTTCTGATTTTTGTTTCATAAAATATACCCAAGTCATTCGAGTAAAATCATCAATAAACAGGATAAAGTACCTGTTTCCAAGATGAGATAAGGTTCTTTGAGGACCGCATACGTCTGTGTGAACAAGCTCTAGCTTTTTACTTGCCCTCCATGCTTGGCTCTTTGGAAATGGCAGGCGGTGTTGCTTTCCAAGTTGACAAGGCTCGCATAGTTCTTTAGTTGCTTGAATCATTGGAAAATCCCGCACAACATTCTGCTTGTATAAGTCGGCTAGTGCACGTAAGTTGAAATGTCCGTACCTTCTATGCCATAGCCAGGTCTCCGCGGCGTGAGCTCGATATGATGACTCTAGACCATACGTCCATTTCAAGGAGAAGCTTTTATTTTCCATGGCAACTTTAGCAATCTCCTTATTTCCGGGGTCATATATGGTGCAATGATTATTTGCAAAGACTAGTGAATAACCATTCTTGATCATCTGTGCCACACTTAGCAAATTTTCAAAGAAGATCCGGGACAAGCAAAGACATCTTTAATGTATTTTGTACCCCGCTTAGTTGGAACAATGATCGTACCTTTGCCCTTCGATGTCAGAACTTCGCCATTCCCCATTCGTACCGGAGTTTGGACAGAAGTATCCAACTCGCTAAAGATGCTTGAATCATTCGTCATGTGACTTGTACAACCACTGTCAATTAGCCACCTACTTTCTTTGCTTGAAGTCTTTGCTTGGCCGGCATAGAAGAGGTGCTCATTATTAACGCTACTTGAATAATGAGCTTGGTCCTTGGACTCCATTTGTTTTTGTCTACAATCTTTTTTAAAGTGCCCATACTTCTTACAATGGTGACACTGGGGCTTGCCTTTGAAAAAGCAATTCTTTTCTGCATGATTATTCTTTCCACAAATGCCACAAGGAGGAAACTTTCCCTTTGATTGTGACATTTGTTTATTGCCACCATCGTCACTTTTCTTCTTCCACCCTCCGGACCGCTTTTCTTTATGCGATGACTTGAAAGCATCCTCGGAAGAAGATTCTCCGGTCTTGAATTTTTGATCATAGGCGAGTAAGGATCCAAGTAGCTCGATTCTTCGTGAGCTTTGAGAGATCCCTTGATTCTTCAATAATGTGACAATCATGTCGAACTTTTTGGTTAAAGTCGCGAGAAATTTTTGCACGATTCTCGTGTCGGTAATATCTTCGCCATATATCTTCATTTGATTAACTATCTCCGTTACTCTTGAAGTGTAAGTTTGTATGTCTTCATTCTCCCTCATCTTCAAATTTTCGAAATCTTTTCTTAGGGTATTGAGACGTATTGTTCTTATCCTTTCATCACCATGGAATTCTTTTTGGAGTGAATCCCATGCTTCTTTTTTTAGGTAGAAGCCCGCATTATTTTTGGAAAGATGGTCTCCGAAACAGCATTAAAGATAAAAGACAAGGCTTTGGCGTCCTTTATCTCATCCTCATTTATTTTCTTTAAGGATGCTTCGGTGGGTTGAACACCTTCTTGTTGCTTTTCGGGACCATTTTCCACAATCTCCCATAGTGCATTTGATTTTAAGAGAGCCTTCATTTTAATGCACCAATAGTCGTAATTTTCTCCTCCAAAAATTGGAAGAGTAGACGATAGAGTATTTGATGCGGAAGCCATAGTTTTATTTTGTTGCCCTAAGATCTTTAGAGCTCTTGATACCATGTTGGAATTTTGGCAGCGGAAGTATTGTGAGCCCGATATTCTCAACATGGATAATTTTATTTATATGTTAAATGTGTATGATATTACATGATATTTGGGGGAGACGATATTGGTGGTATAACCTTCATAGCTCCATGTTAGAGCTTGAGGCTACACCCATCTTACATGAAGTTGATGGCTATTTATACATCTCTATGTCGACTAACATATGTTACCAACATTATATGATTTTTCTAGAACACAATTGCTTACCACTAATTATTACATTTCTAGATTGTTATTTGTATGCATGATATTATTACATACTATAAGACTTCACTAGATAATACAAGAATTTTCTAGATTAATATTTTTAACACCCCCCTAATCTGAAAATTCTTGTTTCTTTGAATTCGAAAATTGATTATAGTAGCTCCCCCTAATCTTGAATTTTCGTTCGTCTTGTTTTTTTCTTGTTGCACCATTGTTTTGTTGTAACTTAATAACTTGCACCTTCTCCGACATTGCTTCTCTCTGTCTTTGCTTCCCGCGTTGATTGGCTTTGCTTCTTCAATTTTATTTGTTGTACTCTTCCCTTGCTTGTTCTTGTTGTCTTGAAATTGGTTGAGTGTGGGATCTTTTAGTCCCGTTTCCTTGCAAGGTCGATGCCTTTGTTTTGATCGGGTCTGATGCCCGACTTGTTTTTGAGATCTTCTTAGCTTGAAATGCCCCGCTTTTTGAGGTCTTCTGGTAATGCCCCACTTTTTGAGGTCTTCTTATAATGCATTCGGGTTGACTCTCTGTTGTCACCCTTGTTTGATTTTGTGGATTGACATTTTTTATGTCACCTTCTTGAATTCGGGTTAGCCTCATGTGCTACCCTCATCTGTATAGCTTTTTTTGCTATCCGGAAGTCGGGTTAACCGTCTTTTTCTTGGTTACCCTCATCTAGCCAGTTTCTTTTTTTTACTGCCCGGATTTTGGGTTAGCATTTTTCGCTACCCTATTGCTTTGAATGAAATCTCCGGCTCATGACCATCAACAATTTCATTCGGGCGTTTTTGCCCTTTTTTTGGTGTGGAAGAGTGTTGTTTGATGTGCGGGAAGCAAATATTTTTTATGTTTTTTTTTTTGTGATTTGATTTTTTTGATGAAACGGAGGAGGTAGGATCAATTTGGTATTTTTGATGTAATATCATTGCCCAGATTTGATAACCATGGGCTCTGATACCATGTTAGAATTTTGGCAGCGGAAGTATGTGAGCACGATATTTTCAACATGGATAATTTTATTTATATGTTAAATGTGTATGATATTACATGATATTGGGGGAGACGATATTGGTGGTATGACCTTCATAGCTCCATGTTAGAGCTTGAGGCTACACCCATCTTACATGAAGTTGATGGCTATTTATACATCTCTATGTCGACTAACATATGTTACCAACATTATATGATTTTTCTAGAACACAATTGCTTACCACTAATTATTACATTTCTAGATTGTTATTTGTATGCATGATATTATTACATACTATAAGACTTCACTAGATAATACAAGAATTTTCTAGATTAATATTTTTAACAAGTTACAACTTTGTTTATAGCGCGTCTTAATCTTCTCCATATCTCAGTTATTTATTTTTCAATATAGTTTATTTGGATCGCACTAAGTATAAACATACTTTTTAAAGATTAGATATAAGACCAATAAAATATACGGGAGTCTCACATCCACGATCTGTCACCCACATATCATCTCAACCATTAAGCTAAAACTTCGAATTCTCACCATTAATTAGATTTAAGAATTACATATTAATTTATTAAAAAATAAAGAATTTCCTTATAATTAGTCTCATAAAAGATACAACCAAATAAACCGATAGTGGAACTAGGGCGGACTAGCAAGGGCACTTGCTCCTGCTGAAAAATTCTAAAGTCAAAATTTGTAGTTAAATTTACAAATGTTTATCGAATTTTTCTTAGGTCATTACTCATTTGCCTTAACGATTTTTTCGCTCCCTAACTTCAAATCCTGACTCTACCACTGCATACGATTCTTTTTGCAGGCTTGTCATTATCCTTAATCATGGCGGACTCAAGCTCATTAGTTATTAATGAAGACAAGCAAGCATGCCAAGGCCCAGTTAGTTGTATAGGTTGGGGAGGTTCTCATTGTAACCCTGCGCGTAGATGTTTTGGTCGTTGTATTGACGGATTTTGTGCTTGTACTGGCCTTTGCCCCCCTCCTCCTTCATTTTAGCATTATTAATTGTAATACTTCGAGTTTACACACAAGTTTCGAAGCATACAAGATGAAAAAAAAAATAGTGTTTTGTAAACTAACCAAATTATTGGTTGCTATTTTTGCTAACACAAACTCTGTAGTCCCGTACTTCATAATAAGATTTATACTTACGTTTCATCTAAGTAAGTATTTAACTTTTGCTTGTCTTCGTGTTTAACTAGTTTGAAAGCCCGTACTTCGTACGGGTTAATGACCTTGATTATTTTAAAACTAAGTTATAGAACATTATCGAATAGGTGTTTTGAAGTTCAAATCCGGGAGTCAAATAATTCTAAAAAAAGTGAAATATCATAATCCCTTATGGTCTCTTGATACGTACTTCATTCTATGCATTAAGTAGCCTCTAAAGCTTTGTAATCTTGAATTCTAGCAAAATTTATTAAATACTAATCATCATAAGTATAAGCAAATCGGGACGCTTTGATAGCCCTTATGATTAATATAAAGATAGATGTTTCAAAGTTCAAATCCGGGTGTCGCATAATTTTTAAAAAATAAAATATCCTAATTCCTTATATATGATCTCTTGATACGTACTTGATTCTAAGCATTAAGTAGCCTCTAAAGCTTTGTTATCTCGAATTCTAGCAAAATTTATTAAGTACTAATCATCAAAAGAGTGAACCAATGGGGGCGCTTTGATAACCCTTATGATTGATACAAAGACAGGTGTGAAATTAATGAATAGTCTACATTTGCTATATTTTGGTAAGGAGAATACATCAAATGCAAACTATTGACTGAGACGGAGGGAGTATATATTTTGTTTGAACCATATACACACCCGTCAGATACGGACAATTTACTTACACATGTCATTCTTATAAGTTAGTCATTTCAAATTTTTTTGTTCAATTAATAAGACCGTCTTACATAATAATAATAATAATAATAATTAATCTTCTAGTTAATGATACATAGAGTTCATTTTTATGTTCTTTCTTTCACAAAGCACATGTAATGTATACACTTATGATCATCTTATTGCTATCATTCCACCGTTAAGGCGTAAAAGATAAATCTGTCTATGTTTTTTGCCACTATAAGTAAACTCACAATTTAGCGACTCAAAAGATTTTGGGTTGATTCCCAAGTTTCAAGGACGATTTCTATTTATAATCATAAGATCACCCTACCTTATGCATGCTAATCTGTCAATGTGGGACAAATCTACTATTTATACGTAGTATATTCACAACACGTCAATTATTTTTCAATGTGGGACAAATAACATACTAATACAAAAGATTTTGGGTTGATATTTAAGTTCCAAAGATGACTCATATTTATAATCATAGGATCACCCCACATTATGTTAATCTTTCGATGTGAGACAATTCTATTATTTATAATAATAGGATCAACACATCTTATGTTAATCTTTCGATATGGACAATTCTACTATTTATAATAGGATGACCACATCTTATGGTAATTTTTCGATGTGGAACAATTTTACTATTTATATGTAGTATGTTCACCACATCTTATTATTTTCCAATGTGTGACATATAATGTACTAAGAATTACATCATCTTTTTCGTATCTAGTTCGACATCAAACTCGATTTAATAACGTTTTGTTCTTTGGATTTTTCCCCCTTAACTGATGTATGAACTCTTTTTGTAAGTCTTTTAATTAAGTACATATTTAAACAAAAAAGGTTGAAGACGGATAATTCCGTCTTAAATAAAAATTCGTGGATAATAAAATACAAATAAATTTGGTATTAAGACTACATAAGCTGTTATGGCCTATGGATTTTTTAGAAAAATATTTTTTGTAGCATTTTATTATGAGTGTGTTGGCAGTTCCTAGAGCTAATATGGTGGCTGAACCTTGACTCTTTGCTATACTTGGATTTCTTCAATTGTTGTCCGCTTAACTGTTTGACTAATATTCAGTGAGTAGGTCCAATTGTAATGAAATCATACCTAACTCATTTTTATATTCTCATTCTCATTAAATTGAATTAATCAATATTAATCGCTTTAAAGACTTATTAATTACGGAGATCATGCAAACTTATTGTTACATTTGTTAGTTACTCTTATCGGTGTTCGATTGTTAGATTAAAGTATAATATAATTAGATAATTGAATCAAGAAAATCAAGGTCACTTGTATCAATTTAACTGTTAAAGCACAACAAATGTAACATATAAGACAATTGTAACATAAAAGAACTCTTTAAGACAATACTTAAAAGACTAAAAAGATTTTGGGTTGATATTTAAGTTCAAAGGATGACTCATATATATAATCATAGGATCATTAGTTCATCACACCTTATGTTAATATTTCGATGTGGGATAATTCTATTATTTATAATTGAATAACCCCACCTTATGTTAATTTTCCGACGTGGGACGATTCTATTATTTATACGCATCACACTTACATTATTTTTCAATGCGTGACATATAACATACTAAGAAGCACGTCTTCTTTTTCTCACCTAGTTCGACATCTTATACTGTCTATTAATTATCGTACTTTTTTTTCTTTTTTTTTTGTGCAAATGATATGAAATTCATACTCTAATAATTTCATTTTTTTTATCTCAAATCTAATTATATAATTTTTTTCTGATAGTTTTTTATCAAATGAAATGTAAAATATTTTTATATAAAAATTATAAACATGACTTGGATATATAATATAGGAAATATATATTATAATAATTAAAAAATATCCAATTTATTTTTTATATCATATTGTGGAGATATGATATAAACTTTTAAGAGCTTTTTAAGACAATACTTAAGAGACTCAAAAAAATTGGGTTAATAACTAAGTTTCAAGGATGCCTCCTATTTATAATCATAGGATTAACCCACTTTGTTAATCTTTCGATGTGGGACAATTCTACTATTTATACGTAGTATATTCTCCACACCTACATTATTTTTCAATGTGGGATATATAATGTCTTCAGAACTAAGAGGTACACTATCTTTATTATGTGCAAATTATATAAAATTTATACTCTAATGATAGCATTTTTTATCACGAATCTAATTATATTATTTTCATAATTTTTTTAACAATATTTTGTTGTCAAATGAAATGGAAAAGTTTTATATAAAAGTTGGAAATATCAGTTGAATATAATTTAGGAAATATATATATTATAATAATTAAAAGATTTCACACTTTATTTTTTACATCAAAAATTATTATTTATGATACTTTCCTAAATTGATTTTTGATGATGTGGACGCTCTAGAATCGCTCGAAAAAAGCCTCTTTTATAAATATATATAGATATAGATATAGATATATAGATTCACAGTTTCTTTCATATATTGTTAGACAGAAAACGTCTCTCCAAAAACAAAATGTGGCTGCTGGGATTCGAGCCCAGGTCTCCAAGGCCACAACGTGGAATTCTTACCACTAAACTACAGCCACTTTGTTGTTCATATCTTCTCGGCATATTTTATTATACATGAAGTGCTTTTACAGCCCTTGTTTTTATGGATTTATGGAGTGTGTGCCTTGGAAAACCTCTATAACTGCCTCTCACAAGGTTATTCAGGTAAGTGAGCAGAGGTTTTACGGTACCTTTTTTTGTAAACACCGTCTTATACAAATATTTGTATCATACAATTATACGAAGTAGTGTATAAATTATTACATTTGTTTAACGTCATTAAGAGTTAAGACATAGGTGATCTTTTATACATTTGATTGAACAAATTGTCGTTCACAGAACTGAGAAAACTTTGACGGAATTAGATTTAGCTGTCGAGAAGTGTAGCGTACGTAGTATAAAGAATAAAGATTTGACGTAATTAGTCTATAATATGCAATACTTATCAATGTAACATGAACATTAGATATGTTCTTCCAAAATGGCCACAACTAGCTAGTCATGAAGCAGCAACATTATGTTTTGTGTTATAGCATATATAGTCTTGTATGTATCACCAACCAAACATCTTCTTCTTCTTTTTCTTCTCCATGAACGCTAGTAGCTCCTCTTGTTTCGCCAAGGCGTCTTCTAGCGCCTTCAGAAATTAAATCATAAAAATTACGGAGTATATCAATCATCAGTAAATTTTGAACTTGCAGAATAGTTTTATTCTCAGCAATTACGTTATCAGACTTAAAGCCATTTCTATTGTACTACAGTTTGAGCCACAAGGGCGAATTTGTTGCTGACAGGATTTGAAACCATGTCATGATCAGTACCACTCCTCATGACTTTACCTGATAGAGACGTTAATTACTTTCTTCTTATAGTAAGAAAATGTAAAGTTAAGAAGGTCTAAAGTAGTCACCTTCTTAGTAGAATTAAGCTCATGTTCAAGAGCATCAACTCGAGTAGTAGCAACTTGGAGCATTTCCTCTTTTTCGGTGATAGCATCAGGTTGGACGGCCATGGCCATGAGTTTTTCTTCCATGGCGGCCATGCGTTTCATGACAGTCATGAATTCTTCATTAGATATCCCAGGTGCAGCTAATTCATGGCCCGAAACTTTGGCCGGTTCATAACAGTACATGGGAGGAGAATAGATAGTAGGATCAGTGAGCTTCCTGGGCATGCTTCTAGTCAATCTCACCATTGTGATTATACCCATTATAAAAGTCATCATACCAGCCACTATTTGATTGCTCATTCCGTCTGTCGGCTTGAACCCATTGTGCATCGCGTAACAATCTGCCGCTGTTTATGGCATATCATTTAGCTCAAACTCATCAATTTACATTTCCGATTGAGCCATAAACTCTCTAGTGTCTTTGGTTCTCGACTATGATGGAATAAAACAACATGATACATACTCAATGCAGGTATGCAGTGGTGGAGCCGGAGGGGCTAGCAGGGGCGGTCGCCCCCGCTGAAAAAGGAAAAGTTCGAAAATTTTAGTTAAATTTTCGAAAATATTTCAAATTTCCCTTATCATCAGCACTCTTCGCCCCCGCTGAAATTTCTCACCCCCCTAACCGTAAATCCTGACTCCGCCACTGCAAGTATGGATTTGGAGAAAACGGACAACAACAACAACAACAACAACAACAAAAACAACAAAGCCTTCATTTCACATTGATTTGGAATCACTTGACGTGATTAAATGAAACATTGTTTAATTTTGATATCGAGCATCATGGTAAATTTCAAGTACAAGGTAAATGGTAAATATGAGTAATTAACATCCGTAAAACAGAATTCTCCGTTCAGAAAATGAATTGAAGAGCTCCATCAACATACATAGTACTCCGTATGAGTATAAGCTTCACATACCTTTAACAAGGGCATATTTATCATGATCAACCATCTTATGCCAGGAAGCGTTTTCTACTGGTTTCGCTGCCACTGGCACTATGCTTCCAGGACTCACTGCATTATTTGTAACTGTAACCTGCAGGTTAATTACGAGTTAAATGACCTAAATGGTTGTTCTATTTCCGATGAAGCCAGAAACATTCGAATACTATTCTTTGGTTTTAAAATACAACGGAATAAAGAAGATGATACTCACCTGTTCAACAACAGGAACAAGTTGCCTTTGCTCAACATGGACTTTCGGAGCTTCTTCATCAATCTGCATCCAATTTAATTAACAAGCCACAACCAGTCAGTAGTTACACAATTACTCTAAGTTATTCCGTATTAGCGAACAAAGAAAGGAAACACAATCATATAATCTCACCTTCTTGGAAGAAGTCTCATCTTCTGTTATTATTTTTTCTTCGCAATGATGATGTGAATCTTGCTTACACATTGCAGTACCACTTTGCACCATCTGTTGATCATACAGACTCAGTCAGCTTCATTTATTAGTGAAATGCGATTGAGTTGAGATAATATAGGCAAATCTGTTAAATATGTAGCATGATTATACAAAAAACGACAGCAGCGAACCTTCATTACTTCAGGGTCCTTCCAGGGCCCCTTGTCTGAACGCATACAACCTCCTTTGTCCGCGCAAGTGCACGTGCCTCCAAAAAAGTCAGGCAACTCACTAATGAGTTGTTTGTGAAGGACATGCCAATAAAATCAAATCCAACAACGCGGTTAGAAAGACATGAAATCAATAATAACCGATTCTTTTTGCTTGACACCGTCTCATAGTTTAAAATTCAGCATTAACTTCACAGATAACCTTTCTAAGCATCAAAATATTATCAACAAGACAGTTTTCATTGTGAAAGACTGTACCTAGCGTCGATTATTTCAAGCAGCTTGCTCTGATACTTGTTACCAAGAACCTGTCTTATAGCCGGTTAGATCACAGCTTAATAAAACTTTGCTTCAGCAGCGAATTAAATCATTAATACCAAAGTAAAAGACATGATTAACTCACTGTTATCTTGGCTGTCGTCTTTGGGTCGAGGAAACTCTTCACTGTATTCCACAACAGTCTGAATCCAGATCCGGCATTGATAATAAACATGCGATTTAGTGTCTGCAACAAAGACATTTTTTTAACAGCGCTTTCAGTCGTGTACTAGCTATTGGAGCATTGTTTTAAGGGCCGTCAACTACAGACATGGTAAAAGTTGTACTTACCTCAGGATAATTGTCACCATCAATTTTCTGAAGGCGAGCAATTAGATCTCTTGCGGCTTTGTTGAATTGTTTTAGTCCCTATAACAGTATTTTAAAACTTTACTATAGTAAACTGTAAAACGTTAGAGATATTCTCTCGTGTATCCCTCAACTTTTTCAGTTTCTAAGATATATCATTTTTCTTTCAAAAAAAACTTTTGACCGTCAATAACTCTTAGCTACAAGTTCAGAATACGATAAATGTTTTTTTTTTCAAACTGACCATGTTTAAAAGGTCTTCAGTTTGAAAAAAGAATTCACCGACGTCTCAACTCGTAGGCGGGAATTATGGTTAGTCAAAGTTTATTCGTTAAAAAAAAGCTTTGATCAACCATAACTACCGGCTACGAGTTCAAAAAGCGTTGAATTTTTTCTTTTTTCAAATACAAGGTTTTGAAGAGATAATTGGTTTGAAAAAAAATTACCGTTTTCTGAACTCCTAACAGAGAATTATTGTCGGTCAAAGTTTTTTTTTTTTTTTGAAAAACGAACAAAAAAGTTCAAAGGCAAAGGTTACATACCACTCCGGACACGTCCAAGATGGTAGTACTTTGATCAATGTGCTTCTTGGCAGAAATAGAACAAGCCGGAAACTTAATAGCAAAGGTCCTCTCGAACTCCTGAACATGATACTGAACATATCTATCTAAGGTTGTAACTTGCATCAGTTTCGTAGCATCTACTTTGCCAAGGAGTTCGATGTAAATAGGTTGCCCATCTTTATCGACTCCATGATGTCCTTGCGGATAATACTCGGTCACTTCGCTTATTTCATTGAAGTCGAAATCCTTAAAAACGCAAATGCAAGTGAATTTTCATTACATGTTCTAACTAATGAGGCCGGAAAATAGAAGTTCTGTTCGTAAATAGATTACCTCGGTTATAGTGTCTGCTCCGAATTCTTTCCTCCAGTTCAGCATATCCGTCCACATTTGTTTGGTTTTCTCGAGATCAAATTTCCTCGCTCTTAAGAATCTGTGTTAATAATTAATTATAGACGGAACTGTTATCATAGTCAAATATTGAAACTAATGGGAAGCGAAAACAAAATACCTGAGCAACATATGATAATCGTCAAACTTTGAAGGCAACATCTCTTCGGCCATGAGAGTTTGGCGAAGAGACTCAACAGACTTAGCCTCCTCGGCATCATGAACATCTTCAAAATCAATAGACATCACCTTACTGCTCCTCCTTCGCCTTTGGAACGAGGTCCTGAACTTTGAAGAAGCATTTATCGCCTTTTTCTTGAATGATCCCATGGCGGTCTTCTTCTCATCATCTAAGCTCTCCGCCTCAACTGTTACATACATTTTGGGTAAATGTAGCAAATTTTTAATTTCTCCATTCCAATAACACCTCAATTTTCCTAGCTAATATTTTAATCATTTTTGCAATTTCCAACGCAATTTTCATCAAGGTTCATTTCAGAAACAACACATGGGCGGTGGGCCAGCTCATCATCAATAGTAGACCAATATCCACCATTAGATCTCCCATTCAAAGCGAGCGGGATAAGGGGGTCAGAAATACACAATCTAGCTAGTGGCAACCTTTACACTAGGCTTTAACCCACTCACCTTCGATATTGTATTGCCTTGTGGCTCATTTCATATAATTAAAATTAAACCCTAATCAGAAAAATTCCAATTGACCCTTAATCGAAAAGGAAAAGACGATTTAATAATTATTGAAAAAAACATAGGAAATAGTAAAATTTTACCTTTGTTAGCACCTTGAGGATCTGCCATGAGGTTAATAATATGATTGTTTCACTTCTAGGAATAATAATAATAATACAAGAAAATTGTGCTACGAATAATATAGATAGATTTCTGAAGCTGCTTTAATGTTCCTGCAATAAAATTTACAACAAATTAAGCTAATTTAAATATAACTTTAATTAAAATGGCATCATATAACTCCTAAAATGAAATTAATTACACTCGTTAATAATTAATTATAAACAACATTAAACAATCAAAACACAACATATGATGCATATTCAATGAATATCCAACGTACTACTCCATAATTGGAACAAATATTATTACCACGGGCAGAGCTAGGTGTTACGTTCCGGGGTCCCGGGACACCGGAAAACAAATTTACTTGTGTATTTTGTCCATTTTTTTAGGGAAAATAAACATAAAATCTATACTTTTCACGTAAAATAGCTTTAATATTTTCTCGAATACCCAAAAGATAATTTTTTGGATCTATTGTTGTTCATTACTAGGGAATTTTACAAGAATCATAAGACTTCAGAGAATCTAAAGCCATTGTTTTTCCTAAAAAAATCATAAAAATGATTAGAAGAACAATAATAATTAGTTAATTACTATTGGGTAAAAGAAATTAAATATACCTGGCGAAAAAAATGTAAAAATTACCGAAAATTGTGAAGAGAGAGATTTGAACGTAATAATAGTTTTGTTGTTTATGTTTTCTCTCTCTCCATTTGCATGCAACAGTGAAAAAACAGAGAGATAAACATGATTATGCGACGTAAATTTTGGTAAGGGTGAGTGGTGGAGAGTGTACATCGGAGAAGTCATTTTAATATTTTACCGCGCTATGGTAACTATGGACTTACGGAGTCCGGAGTACTTGTTTGTGGGAAACCAAGTAAGGAGTGTTCATATCGGACCAGACCAAATTAAGTGGGACCGAAAATCAAATTAGAAAAAAAGTTCGACCAAAGACCGGACAGTAATTACATTGGTCCGATTCGAACCGCATATATTAGTAGATTGGATAAAACCGGACCAAATTATTTTTTTTAATGGAAACTAATCTTAAACCCGTGCAAATTGCACGATATGCAATTTAAAACATTGTTATTTAGAAAGTGTAAATAGATGTGTTTACGGTTTTATGAAGCCATTTTAATTTAAGAGGTTAGATTTTAATTATCAATTTCATATGCAATAAACAGATTGTGCATCAACTATCTACAAAAATATACTCTATAGTTATTTTAACAACAGCTAGTCTTGCTTCCCGTCACAAGCTTGTGACCTCTCACAAAAAGGGAGAGGGGACAAGGTGGGGCACCCCCATGTGCTTCACACTCACCTCTCAATGGGCATTTTGTGAGAGAAAACGGTATCCGTTACAAGCTTGTGACGGATATCGCCCGTCTTCAATGAGATTTTGTGTTTTAACAATAAGGTTCACATCAAAACTACGATGAAATCCCTCCCTTATATAAAAGTGTGTAAGGGGAAGTTAAGGGTGTGCATTTTTTGGCAAAAATTGGTGGGTTGAATAGTTTAACATTTCTTGTCTTTTTGTAGTCTTGTCTTTTTGTGGTGTAATTGGGCCTAACTTCTTGACCTTGCATATTGTTTTACAATGGCCTTGGATATTGTTTGACAATCCACAAACATTTAGCTTTGTTTTTTGGGCCTGGCATGTCTCTTACCGGGGTGCTTTATTGGCCGCGCGTGCTTCGGTGTGACTTTTCGTATGCTGTATTGTTATGGTTCGCTATAATGACATCTTTTCCTCCCGTCGTTCCTTTTCCCTGCGCATTGTTGCATATAACTGAAGTAATATTGCATTGTTGCCGTTTATTCGATGACTTAATTAAATTAATTAAAATTGAATTAAGAATCTTTTATTGTATAGCCTTATGCAGAAACCTGTTCCGAGCAATCTCGTACCGGGGTGCCTTATTGCCCGCGCCTTATTCGCCTAGCCTTTTCGTTTGTCGTATTGTTATGATTTAGTATAATGACCCCTTCTCCTCCAGCCATTTTTAATTATTCCATGCGCATTGTACAGCCTCCTGCGTAAACCTTATCGAAGCTATCTCATATCGGGCTGCTTAATTGGCCGCACATTATATAGCGTGGCTTGCCGTATGCCGTATTGTTATGGTTCAGTATAATGACACTTTTTCCTCCCACCATTTTTTCCCTCATTTCAACACTCATAGACTGTCACTGAATGATTTCTACTAAAAATTGTGTTGGTAATTGCATCTACTCATAATATATATAAAAAACCAGGTAGTTTAGTGGATCATTTTGCTTATGTACATCATATTCCATAGCCAAGTAAGGGAATAAGGCATTATTTTTTGGAGGACTCTACTGTGTGCACGATTGCTACCTCATAATATACAAAAAAAACCAGGTAGTTTAGTGGATCATTTTGCTTATGTACATCATATTCCATAGCCAAGGAAGGGAATACGGCATTATTTTTTGGAGGATTGTGGGTAGGCTCGTTTGTGTTTCCAAATGGGGTTTGCTTTTAGAGAGACTGTAGCCTGTAGGTGCCCCAAGTAGATCAGGTAGCCATAAAGCAGTAACATCCTAGCTAATTCCTAAATGACCTTTTGTTTTAAACCATTGAATTATTTGCCAAATTGTATGGGTAAAAAAAAATTTTAAGGCATAATTTACATCCAGTAGCGAAGAAACAACTTCCAACCATTCTTCATATTTTCTACAACCTTTACCGACAAGCTTCACTTCACCACATGCACCAGCAACACCGACGACACCTCCTTTTCTAACCCATCTTTGCTAATCTTTCTGTGTGGGCACGGCCCCAACTTTGGAAATTTTAAAAACTATAAGAAAACTCCACTTAAAAAATGGAATTTATTAAATATGTCGAATTTTGTTTTCACTCGTCTATCAATTAATAGAGGCAATCGTAATCAAGATGCCATTTCTTACGACTAAGCATAGAGAGATTAGACATAAGAGGAGGTAGGGAGAGGAGGACTATAAAAGGAGACGTGAAGGATGAGAAGAGGGAGGAGGATGGGGATTAGAAGGCGGCGGCAACGTTAAAGAGAAAAAAAGAAGGGGAAAAGAAGAGAACAGTGGGAAGAGAAGGAGGAAGTGTTTAGGGGAGTAGGACAAATAGTAGGAGGAGAAGAGGAAGAAGGAGAATACAAATAGGAGGAGGGGAAAGGGATGGAGGTCGACAAAGAGAACACGAAGAAAGAATAGGATGCAGAGACAGGAAAATGAAGAATGTGAAGGATAAGAGAAAAGAAAAAGAGGAAGGGAGAGGGAGCAAGGGAAGAGAAAGGGGAATATATGAAGGAGTAGTACGGGAAAAATTTGGAGGATTAATAATATGAGAGCGAGTGGAGGAGTGAAAATGGAAGGTATACAGGAGGATCAAAGGGAGAGGGATGGCGGTCGCGAAAGAGAGTAAGGTGAAAGAAGAGGCGGAGACGAAAATTGAAGGATGCGAACAATAACAGGAAAGGGAAAGAGGAAGGAAGGAGGAGGAGGAGGAGGACTAGAAAAATAGGAAGAGTAATATGAGAGCAAGTGGAGAAGGAGAAGAAATTAAGGATACATAAGATGAGGATAGGGGAACATAACAGGTATATGGGAAGGAAGAGGAAAGGGAAGATGGAAGACAACGAGATTGAAGAGGAGGATGTGGTTTAGGATGCAGGGGCACTGGAGCTAAAAGAGGGAGAGAAAGAGTAAGACGAGGTAGAGGGTGAGTAAGGTGGGGGGGAGGAGGAGGAGAAATAAGAATTGCTGAGGAGAGAATATCGATTAGTATAAGAAGGGGGGAAGAGGAGGAGTGATGTTACGTTATTTCACAAGCTACAACATAGTACTAATGTCCTATATAATCCATATAATTGTGTTATTTGACAATTAATCATCTGAGTAAAAGACGTAGTTATATTCGAATATTCATGCTCTTAATAAAGTTAAATACGAATTATTTATGAATGGCTGTAATTTTATTTTATTTGCAATCGATTCAACCATCAAAATACTATAGCAACAGTAGTTTCATTGTGATCAACACTCAACATGTACACACAGTGACACAACCGAACCAAATAAAGATACACTAATTAATATACACATAAAACGTCAACGATGAAAATATTTTGGGGGACCACGCACTCACGGGGAAGTGTGGGGGAGAGGAATTGGGTGAAGAGAAGGATGAAGAGATCACGAGAGGAGGACAAGTAGTAGGGGATGAAGAGGAAGGTGAAGAATGCGGGGGTGGGGAAAGGAAAAGAGGGATGGAGGTTCAGCTAAAGAATAAGGGAAAAAAAGAGAAGGATTGGAGAGGGAAAAATATAGAAGGATGCGGACGATAAGGGAAAAGAAAAAGAGGTAGGGCAAGGAGGAGATGCGGGAAGACATGGAGGAGTAGTACGAGGAAAAAAGGGAGACGGAGTAATTTGACTAAAACTGGATAATAAGGAGGGATAGAAGATATAAAGGATGAGGATATGAGACATCTAAGGTACAAGGGAGGATGAAAGGGAAATGGGAAGAGGAGGACAACGATGATGAAAATGGGGTGATTTAGGATGTAGCGACGTTTTACAGAAAAAAGGGGAGAGAAAAAGGGTAACGGGGGAGAGGGGGAGAGAGATTGAGAAAGGTGGGGGAAGAGGAGGAGGAGGAGGAGGCGGAAGAGGAATAGGAAGAGTAGGAAGGAGTAAGGGGAGAAGGACATGTTATATGAGGAGAAAGGAGAGGAGGTGGTTGAGGATACGAGGAAGAGAGAAAGAGGAGTACAAGAGAAAGGGCGAGTCATATACGAATTATTCTATAAATACTATCATAGTTTGAATAGCTAAGGATAACCACACTCCTAATGAATATAGCCGCCCAAAAACAGGATATAAACTATAAATCAAATTGCAAGCATCGAGCAAATTAACCATCTAAGCAAAAAGGCGGTTATAGTACAACATTAATACCCCCAACAAAGATAGATACTAGATCTTTACGTATGCTTGTCATCTTATTTGCAATCGATTCAACAATCACAACAATATAATGCCAAAAAAAAAGATTTGCTGAAATCGCAACAAAAAGTATACAAAGCCAAAACAAATCAGGATACGCTAACATGTACATGAAACGTAAATAACTGAAATATCTTGGGGACCGTGCGCAACGCGCACGGTGCAACCAACTAGTATTATATAAAAGTACAAATAAGAGAGACCCTTAAAACGCTCTTTTCAACCCGAAGACGATTTGAACCGATAAAAAGCCGCACATTTAGGGTCGAGATCGGTGAAACCCGTAACCCGACCCGAAATAGGTAAATTTATTAAAAAAAAATTATTTAAAGCAAGCAAAAATAATATAAAATGATAAAAATAATTTGAACTTTAAAAATTTTGAAATAAAATAAATATGCTCATATTTGTTTTAAAGCATAGTTTTATCCCATGGTTAATCATTCAAATGATTGTCGTATAAATGTAGTCAAACTCACTACTGGCCTCGTACGTGTAACAATTGATCGATCTAATATTTCGCATAGTATTGTAATATTGTATACATTAAGTAAAAAAAATGTTTACTCTTACTAATATCATATACTCCGTATTAAATAAGATATATATAAAATTTAAGAATAATTATATGTTCATAATTAAATTAAATAAAACAAACATTTGTAAAAAACCGTAAAACTCACCCGTTTCTAACCCGAAACCCATATTTTTGCAAGCCCAAAATTGACCGGACCCGTACTGTACCCAAACCCAAACTGACAAAACTCGTAACCCGTTCATTCGACATGCTTCAGAAATATACCTGTAAGTCTCTAACCAATTGGCAAAACGCTTATAAGCATACAACGTACAACTTCCGACCGATCTCTCCCCACATAGACATACTTTTTAAAAGGACACATGATATAATTTTAAAGATCGATAAGGTTTATACACTACAGACATTTTACTTTGTACTCCCTCTGATCCACATCAAAGGTAACACTTACCTAAAACAGACGATCCACGCCAAAGGTAACATATCTTATTTGGCCCACAACATTACCAAATTTCTTTATACCTATTTCATATTTACACAAAATGTCATTACATACCTCACATATCATCCCACACTTAAACCCACAATTACATAGCACACCTATTTTTTTCCTCTTTACCCTTACTTTTTTCACATTTTCTTAAATACTCCATTTTTCCCCGTGTTACCTTTGGTGTTCATCAGACTCTTAGGGGGGAGTATTTAGTAACACTATGTTTTCTTTTTTACATTAATAACACTTTGCATTAAAATTAGGCCTATTAATTTCTAACCTGATCCGATTTGACCCATTTTCTATGTTGATGACTTGAAAACCTCGACCTTCGATCTGAACCCGAAATGACACGATATTTTAGGGTCCGAACCCGCCTTGAACGAATTGGGTTAATGATATATTAAGAGTTTTATTAAAATATAAATATATTATTTTTTATACTTAATATTATAAAAACAATTTAAAAATCAATTTTATATAACTTTTATAATACTTAGTAATAAAATAATTAATAAAAAAAACTTTGTTTTTATAATTTCAATATAAATAATGTTTTTTAACTTTTATACCCAACCCGTAACTGATATGACCCGAGTAACCCATATCCTAATCCAATCCGTCCGATCCATTTAATATCTAATCAAATTAAAATATAAGTTGCACTTTTAATAACAGATCACACGTCCGATCCATTTAATATCTAATCAAATTAAAATATAAGTTGCACTTTTAATAACAGATCACACATCGCACATCACACATCACACATCACACATCACACATCACACATCCTAGACATGGGTTAATTACACTTAACAAAAGCCCATAAAAATTACGCCTATAGACCAACAATTCTCTCGGTAAGCAAACCTTATACCTCCTCCATATAAATATTCACTTTAAGCTTTCTCAACATTCACGAGTAAGTCTCCTTAAAGACGGTCTCTCAATAAGCTTATTGAGAAACTATTTTATAATTTTAAGAAAAAGTGGTACTAAAATAGGTATAAATCATGATTAAAGATAAAATGGGTACATTTATTATGTAAATAGGTACAAAATTACTATGTCACGATCAATAACAAAAGGGTCACGAAATACAAATAAAAGGGAACGGAAGATTGCTCTCTCAATAACTTATTGAAAGACCATCTCTCCCAAGTTTCAGTGTATTAATTTGAAGCATTTTCCTTACCAAATTTGAGAATGTTGACTGTTAAGTCATTAAATTTGTATATCTACCGCCTACATTAATAATAAACTCGTTTTGTAAGCTATATTTAATTTTTTCATGATATTTTCTGGGTTTTTTTTTGTATTCATTTTTAAATCTTGTTACGGAAATATATTATTCTTGTGTATAATATGGTAATATGTGGTAGTCGTGTGATATGGTAATTGTGTCATAAGTAAATATCTAGTTTCCTAAACTGTGTTAGGGTTGTGTCGATTGTATTAGTATATATACATTGTATTATCATCGTAATCGAATACACAGAAATATTCCCACAATTTCCTACGTCTTGTTTGCCTGGTATTACTTTAACTTGGTATCAGAGCCGTTTTTTTTCTCTCTCAATTGGTGTCTTGCGTCTACAGTCATGTCGAAAGATGGAGAAACCAAGAAAACTAAGTCCATCAGTCCGTATTTCCTGTCAACTAGCGATAAACTAGGAGATAAAGTCATTCAAGTCGTGCTCACTGGTGACAATTATGACGAATGGTCCGTCAAGTTTCGTGGTGCCCTACGTGCTAGGAAGAAGACGGGTTTTCTCGATGGCTCAATCGCGAAACCTGATGATAAGTCTGAGGATATTGATGATTGGTATATGGTGAATGCAATGATTGTCAATTGGATTTTTAATGTCATTGAACCAGACTTGGGTTCAACAATCACTTATGTCGATGAAGCGAAGGTCTTGTGGGATGATATTGAGCAAAGGTTTAGTGTGGGCAATGGACCGAAACTCCACCGTGTCAAGGGTTCGATCTCAGCATGTAAACAAGGTGAGAAGGAAGCCGTGTCTGAGTATTATGGCCGTCTCAAACGTTTGTGGGATGAACTCGATAAATACGATCGTAATCCCGTATGTGAGTGTCGTGGCTGCAAGTGTCGTATCAACGAGAAATTGGATAAGAAACGTGACGAATGCAAAGTGCACGAATTTCTGCTCGGACTAGCTTCCCAGTACGCAACGGTTCGTTCGAATCTCCTGTTGCAGGAACCTCTACCCTCTCTAAATAGGGCATATGCTACTATCGTGCAAGAGGAGGGGGTGCGAGGAGATGAAGTCATTGGCAGCTCTGGAGTTCGTGGCGATACTAGGTCTGATCCCGTGGGTTTTAATGCCTCGAGTGCCAATAATGCAAGTTCTATCTCTCGTGGTGAAGGATATTCTATCTCTCGTGGTGAAGGATCATCTCGGTCTGATGGTTATACACGGCCAAGGTGCGATAAGTGTAACAGATGGGGTCATGTGCGGGCCAAGTGCTTTGATATTATTGGGTATCCCAAAGATTGGACTCCACGAGGCACGTCCACTTATAGTGGCGATTCTGATGAACGGTCGTGGCAGAGGTCGAGGACGCGGTGGAGGCTATGGTCGAGGTAGCGTGAATAATGCGGCCGGCAGTGATGAGGCAACGGAGCACAAAGAGCAGTATGTGAGCGTCCCGAAAGAGCAATGGGACGCCTATGTTAACAATGTCAAAGGCACATCGTCTTCTAGTAATGGTACCCGTATGACTGGTAAGATAAATAATCTCAAACTTTGGTTATTAGACTCCGGTGCTACGCATCATATGACGGGTTGTCGTGAGTTGTTGAGCAAGGTCCATAAAATCAGTCCGTGTGTGGTGACATTGCCGAATGGCAAGACGTCAAAAGCAGTCGAAGAAGGCGATGTTGTTTTAGGCGGCCGTCTCGTATTAAATAATGTGCTCTTTGTGCCGGAATTTAATTGCAATCTTGTATCTATTTATCAGTTAACCATTGATCTTGATTGCACTGTTCAGTTCACCAATTCATCTTGTGTTATACAGGACCGCGTGTCGATGACGACGATTGGAGCGGGTGAGCAACATGGAAGGCTGTATCTTCTTCAGGGGACAACAACACGCGCGTGTGGGACAACGAAAGCAGACGATGAAGTTGGTATATGGCATCGACGGTTGGGTCACCCTTCGAGAAGAATAGTACAGTATTTACCTTTTGTTAATCATAAAAATATTAGTCATAATTCCGCACTTTGTGATATTTGTTTTCGCGCTAAACAAACAAGGGAAAAATTCGTTGTTAGTGATAATAAAGCTGCTACAATTTTCGAATTGGTTCATTGTGATTTGTGGGGCGATTATCGTACCCCTTCGTCTTGTGGTAGTCGATATTTTTTGACAATCGTTGATGACTATTCTCGTGCTGTATGGGTGTATTTAATTAAGTCTAAAGTAGAGGTGTCACAATTGCTAAAGAATTTTGTCGCAATGGTTAAGAGACAATTCGATGTCAATGTGAAAGTTGTTCGAACGGATAATGGCACGGAGTTTACATGTCTAAAATCGTTTTTTTCCGAGAATGGTATCATCTTTCAAACCACTTGTGTTGGTACTTCTCAACAAAATGGCAGGGTAGAAAGGAAACACCGTCACATTCTGAATGTTGCACGAGCTCTCCGTTTCCAGTCTGGCCTCTCGGTGAGTTTTTGGGGTGAGTGTATTTTGGCAGCTGGTTATTTAATAAATCGCACGCCGTCTGTACTGCTTCGAGGGAAAACGCCATTTGAGTTGTTGTTTGGTAAACCACCTATTTATGATAATATCCGAGTCTTTGGTTGTTTGTGTTTTGTTAAGCATCCTCGTCGCGATGGTGATAAATTTGCCTCTCGTAGTCGTCGTTGTATTTTTGTGGGTTATCCTTTTGGCAAGAAAGGATGGGAGGTGTATGACGTTGAGACCCATGAGTTTTTTATCTCACGTGATGTTGTTTTCGACGAGAATGTTTTTCCGTTTCATGATGGTGATAGTCCTAAAACAAAATCCCGTTCTGAATTGTTCACCGAGGTAGACACGGGGGATGATGGCGAATTCTTACTGACGGATGTTGATGTGGGTCGTGAACTGGATGGTGAGCAGGCTGGTGGTGAGCCCGTCAGGGACGTACACCGTGAGCACACTGCCACGGAAGGGGAGGAGCAGCCTATCCTCGACAGTGAGCGTGAGGTGGTGAGTGATGAGGTCCATCGTGAGGGTGAGAGTAGTGGAGAAAATATGGTGAATGCGGGTACAGAACAAGCTGATACGAGTGAGCTTGGTCGCGGGAAGCGGCCTCATATTCCATGGTCTCGCTATGATAAGGACGAGTTTGCTATTGGTACTGCGCGTGTTGTCTTTCCCACGAGTAAACAGTCCCTTTCCCATGTTGCGTCCATTCCGTCGTCGTCATCAGGTATGCCCTACTCTTTAGCACATTATGTAAAATATGAACAGTTTTCGTTGTCGCATCGTTGTTTCCTTACTAATCTTGATACTAGTGTTGAGCCTAAGTCATATCGTGAGGCTGTGACATGTGAAAAATGGCGTGAGGCAATGCAAGCTGAGGTGGATGCCTTGATTCGTAATGGTACTTGGGAAATTGTTGATTATCCGTCTAATAAGAAAGTTATTGGCAACAAATGGGTATATAAGGTGAAATTGCGGTCTGATGGTTCCGTGGAACGGTACAAAGCGAGGTTGGTTGTGCTTGGAAACAGACAGGAAGCAGGTATTGATTACTCCGAAACCTTTGCTCCTACTGCTAAGATGGTCACAGTTCGTGTTTTTCTCGCTCTTGCTGCTGCTCGTAAGTGGGAGTTGCATCAGATGAATGTGCATAATGCTTTCTTGCATGGCGATTTGACAGAGGAGGTGTATATGCGTCTTCCGCAAGGTTATTCGGTTAATACCACGGGTAAAGTTTGTAAATTAAAAAAGTCATTATACGGGCTTCGTCAAGCTCCTCGTTGTTGGTTTGCTAAATTGTCTGCTGCGCTTATTGCCTATGGTTTTGCTCAGTGTCGATCCGATTATTCATTGTTCTGTTATCTTAAAAGTGGTGTCGAGGTATATATCTTGGTGTATGTGGATGATCTTGTGCTTGGTGGGAATGACAGCACCGTTCTAGCCCACGTGAAATCGTATTTGCATACTTGTTTTCATATGAAAGATCTTGGGTCGTTAAAATATTTCTTGGGTATTGAGGTGGCAAGAAGCTCCACTGGCATATTCATTTGTCAACGGAAATATGCCTTGGATATTTTGTCTGAGACAGGAATTATCGGTGGGAAACCGGAGAGTGTGCCTATTGAGCAGAATCATCGTCTCGCCTTGTCCACTGACGATGTATTGGATGATCCGGAAAAGTATCGTCGCTTAGTTGGTCGTCTAGTTTATCTGACTATTACGCGACCAGACCTGTCCTATACTGTTCATATTTTGTCTCAGTTTCTTCAAGCTCCACGACAGGCTCACTGGCATGCGGCATTGCGGGTGGTCCGTTTTTTGAAAAAGCATCCGGGTCAGGGTATATTATTTCGTGCTGATTCTAATTTGGCGTTGTCTGTTTATTGTGACGCTGATTATGCGAGTTGTCCCTTGTCTCGTCGTTCGTTAACAGCTTATCTCGCGTTTTTGGGAGGTTGTCCTATTTCTTGGAAGACCAAGAAGCAGCCCACTGTGTCTCTCTCGTCTTCCGAAGCTGAGTATCGTGCTATGGCTGCTGCAACTTGTGAGGTCAAGTGGCTGCGTAGTTTATTACAGTTTTTTCGTGTCTCTATCGCTCAGCCTGCTATGCTTCATTGTGATAATCAGTCGGCATTGGCTCTTGCTCGTAATCCCGTTTTCCATGCTCGTACGAAGCATATTGAAATCGATTGTCATTTTGTCCGAGATGCTATTCAAGATGGTCTTATTTGTCCTTCATACGTGCACACGTCCGAGCAAGTAGCTGATTTGCTTACGAAGGCTTTAGGTGTCAGACAGTTTGAGTATTTAGTTTCCAAGTTGGGCGTTCTTGATCCCCACGCTCCAACTTGAGGGGGGGTGTTACGGAAATATATTATTCTTGTGTATAATATGGTAATATGTGGTAGTCGTGTGATATGGTAATTGTGTCATAAGTAAATATCTAGTTTCCTAAACTGTGTTAGGGTTGTGTCGATTGTATTAGTATATATACATTGTATTATCATCGTAATCGAATACACAGAAATATTCCCACAATTTCCTACGTCTTGTTTGCCTGGTATTACTTTAACTAATCTTATTTTTTTCTTTTATCATTATCACAATAGGGTGTTGCGACGACTTTAATTTATTTTAGTCTTTCTGGTTCTTTCGAATTGTTATTGTTTTACTTTAATATGTGAGCTTAATATTTTACTTTAATATTGTTCTTATTTCAGTTTTTTTTAATTAACTAACTAAATTCTTTTACCGTACATCAGGGTAAAAGGGAAATTTGTAGATCTTGTGAAAAGAAATTTAATTTAATTTCATTGAAAATTTTGATTTTATTATTTTACTTAATTCCATTGAAAAATTAATCCAAAGAGTAGTATTAAATATTGTTGGACAATGAATATGAATATCGCTGCCTAATTAATTCACAAATGGAACGTAATCCTTATTTGCTTTGAACAATGACTATTAGAGCAAGTTCAATGGTAAGCTAGTTCCTACCAGCTTTGTAATACTCCGTATTTATGAGTCTCTGGGTACTCTATCGAGTAGGCCTTACTCTATCGAGTAAGGGTGAGTTGCGTTTTAAAATAGTTTCTGACCTGTTGGGTACTCGATCGAGTAACTAGGATACTCGATCGAGTAAGGGGGCACTCGATCGAGTACCTTAGCTACTCGATCGAGTAGCCGGTTTGCGGGGAGTTTTTCTCGGGTTTTGTTAATTATGCGATTAAGATATATAACCTTCGTCGTCATTATTCTAAACACTTTTGCAAAACCTAATTTACTGTTAAAGAGAGAAAGCAAGTACGTTCTTAATCCTAATCGCATCGTTAGCAAATCCCGGAGTTTGGAAGGTCGGTTTTCATCGTTGGTTATACCGTTGAGATCCTTGCGTCGAGGGTAGGATCTATGTACCCTTTTTGTTGTCTTTCCTTTGTTTTGGTTAAACCCTAATATAGGGATTTGGGGGTTTTTGAGTAGTATGTGATTTGGTAGCATTTGCATGTTGTATGATAGGAGGAGGTTTCGTAGAGGAAGCTTTTTGATACAGCTGTAGAGACCGTCTGATAGTGTGCTTTCCAGGTAGGATCTCCTACTCAGTATTAGTCCCATAATGGGATGATTGTTGATGTGTTGTGGTTGATTGAATAATATAGTAATTGTATTGTGACGGTTTGTTGATTGTGATTGTTTGTCTCTGGTTCTCGAGGCGTGTCCTCGGCTGAGTGGGGTCACTTGCGGGAGTGGCTTCATGCCCTAGTTTCGCCCTTCGTGGAACCCGCCACGGAAGGGGATGTGCACATTAATGGACAGGGTTATCGCTCATTATGAGGAGCGGGGATTTGGTGGGTGCACTGCCGGCCCCATCGCGGGGATCGGTCCAAAGGACGATCGGTGATTGAGATTGATGGGACCGGTGTGATTGTGTGTGTGTGACGGTTAAGTTAAGTCATGCATTTATCGTATTGTTGATATATATAAGTTGTGTGATTAGTACCGACCCCGGTTGTTGTTTTGTAAAACTGCGGTGATCCATTCGGGGATGGTGAGCGATAATGAGCGAGGTTTGAGTTGAGTCACATGGGATTGCTTTGGGATGTGCCACTTGTCGACGATAGAAGTCTTCCGCTGTAGCTTAGTAGTTTTATAAACTTTGCATTTAGTTGTTTAGACAGTTGGGTTGAGAACTTGTACCCGTATTTTGGGATTTGGCCTTGGTTGTACTTTTCACTAAAGTTATATTATTTAAAGTTGTTTCGTTATTGTCTTATGATTATCATGCCTCGGGTAACCGAGATGGTGGCATCCTTATACCTGAGTGGTCCTGGTAAGGCACTTGGAGTATGGGGGTGTTACAAATGGTATCAGAGCGACGATCCTGAAATCTGTAACCAATGAATCCAATGAATATAGGGAGTCAATTAAAATGAACCTGGGATAAAGGTTGTAGGAGCTAATGCAAAGGCTTGGGAGACGTCCTAAAGTCGCGAACTCGCCCTACAATTTTGAACCAGTCACCATGGGATATGAATCGGGATCGCTATGTGTTTATCTTGTGAATTGTGTACCTAGATGGTGATAATGTGATTTTGTAAGTTATTGATTGAGAGCATGATAGTTGGTTTACAATGTTGTTTTGAATTGTAGGAAAAGTATATGAGAATGATGAATGATGTGGTAGAAAAAGGAAGTAGTTCATATGTGATGATATGTGATGAGTAATGATGTTGCAGGATGGATGATTCATAATGTGACATAATAATAACATGTGAATAGAATGTTGTGTTGTATACGTATATTTTGTTTGCATAGAGTTGTATGATAAGTTTATGTACTTGTCCACGATTGTTCATGTGTATATGTTGTAAGAAGTGTGTAGCTGTAATGGATGAATTGTTTGGAAGAGATTAAGTAAGTAATTGCATAAGAATATGAAATTCATGTGTGTGGAGCATGTTTATGTGGGTAATGGATTGTATAATGTTGCAATGTTAGTAACATGTGAATAGGGGATTTTATGTCGTATATTATGTTATTGTGTACGTAAAGTTATAAAATAAAAGCATGTGGGTAAATCGTGATTGACAAGTTAAATAATCTATGTGCATGATGAATGTTGTTGCTTGACTTTTGAAAATAGTAACATATGATTATGAGTTTTGGACTGGTTTTGTTTGCTTGGTTGTTGTTTAAGCTATTTGGAAGTAAAAATCAAATAGTTATGTCGTCTGATTACAGCAAAGTTGTCTTTAAACTGTTATAACTTGAGATGCATAAATGATTTTGATGTGATTCCAATTGGAGGTGATAGCTTGTTCTTTTACGATTCTAACGATAGGTCACACGCCCAAAACGACCAAGAAATGAGTGAGTTATGACTGTTTTACGAAAACTGGACAGTGCTGAGAATTGGGGTACTCGATCGAGTATCCTTGGTACTAAATCGAGTAAGGGAGCACTCGATCGAGTACGTTAGTTACTCGATCGAGTAGCCCTGGTAATTTGTTTTACGTGCTTCTGATCTTTACCTACTCGATCGAGTAAGTCCCATACTCGATCGAGTGGCCTGTACTCGATCTAGTGACCCCTGTTTTGGGTCATATGCTTATCTTTTGACATTCGTTGCATATTATGTTTAATTTAAAGGTATTAATTTGCTTCTTTATGCACCGTTTTACATGTATGTTGATCCTAATGCGTAAGTTACCCAATCTTATGATGTAAAGAGTGGCACCTATGATGAGTATGAGTTCGGTGGGGAGGACATGATTTATATGTGTTGTGATCGGTAGAGGAAAAAGAAAAGGAAGATTGGTAAGGCTTAATTGAGGCATAGGGCATGTTGTGTGAGACGAGATGAGTGACATGATTGTATGTTGAGTAATGAAAATGTAATTGAATGTGGGCAAGGGATGATGTAAGTTTAAGGAACGTGAGAATGAAAAGATTGAAAGAAAGGATGTGGATAGTGGTAACCTGAGAAGTATAACGAATTATGGAGGGAGATGGTTAGAAATAGTGTTGAGTAAGAATATATGTAATGAAAGGTCGTATTAGAGGAATTGAGAAGAGTGGTATATAGTGAACTTAATGGAGACATGTCGCGACGTGGATTTGCAGATAGTGACTGAGTATGGAAATTTGTGTTATCGAGAGACGAAACTAATGTGTGATTTCCATGGGCAATTAACGGTATAAAAAGAATTTTGATTTCTAGAGATGTCAAAAGGGAGATGTAATTGTTTGAACATTAAACATTGATTTTTTTTTATGGACAAATTAGTGGCAAGTGTGAGTGAGTGGAGTGATGAGAAGAGACCCATGGTAAGGAAGAGTGAGATAAGATCGATAAGAAATAATGGGATTGGAACTTTGGAGCAATGAGAAGGTGATCGGAGCACTAAAGAGTTAGGAAGGGGTAATAAGGAGTTGAATGGTTAACTGCTTTAGTCGAGTGTAAAAAGAAAAGAATGAGGGGAGTAAAACTAAGAAAATGTTCACCGGAGTTATGTGATAAAAGTAAGGAATCGTCGAGATGCATGATACTATCATGAGGAATTGAATTAATGGTTATATAGGAGTTTCAGAATAACATGATTAGTCTTGAGTTTTGAGGGATTAAGGAAAGTAAGAAGTTGATAGAATATCGGCATGATATGAGATTTTGGTGGAAAGTTAGATGATGATACAATTAAGGATAGTATTGGGAAGAATGTTGAGGTAATTTTGTTGATGGATTTGATGCTCGTTATTGGGAATGATAACCAAAGATAGGGAAGAAACGGTGATGTTTAGAGATGAGTGTAGGAAGTTTGATGTACGAACGGTAGTTGTGTGGAGGTGTTGTCGCTAGTGGTTAAGGTTAATGATAAATAGGAAAGATGGCAATTCTAAAGAGGCTGATTTTGGTAGAGATTGAATTGATAAGTATGGTTGTGAGGAAGTATAAGACATAATCTTAGGAGGCGGTTTCTCATAGAGAGTGTTAGCTGTGTAGTTATGTATGGCAGAAGGTGCTAGTTATGCGAATGGAAGAAGGTGATGAGGGGCATGCGAGTTAAGCTCGGGCGACGGGTAACCTTTGTTGAGTGGTAACTTACGTGATCAGGATTGACTGGTTGGATGTGATTATGGGTATGTGATATATATAAATGTTTGTGTGAGGTTTTGACCTCACAAGACGTGGTATGGTGTGATTATCATAAAGTTGTTATTTGAATGTTCTGTAATGCATGTTGAGTACGCTGATCTAATTGAATGATATTCAAAAAGGTAATAATTTGAGTGATCTGGCATGACTGGCTATACTTGTATGTATTCATGATACATGTCAATCTGTGATATGGTAAGGGGATGATATTCACGAGGTTATTATCTGTTTAATTCATAAAATATATTGTGTTATGATTTAGTAAAGTGGATTTGAGTAAGTTTTTCTTATCTGAGGAGTTATTCTGAGTCAGTATTTATGGGAGTTGTATGCAGTTGTGATGACTATCGATGTGGTTGTGGTGCCTCGGGTGGTGATCCGGGCACGATATTTAGTGTTGTGATGCAGGTATTTTCGCACTGCGGTGTGGCTGTTGGTGGCGGTGTTGTGATGCCGTCACCGGTTGTGGTGGAGTAGGCTGGATGATTATGATTCGAGTTTCGAAAGTACATACCAGTCATACATAGATTGTTGTTTTGTTTGATGTTGTTTCCTGTGAGTTTCGGTTTGTACAGATAGACAGTTGTTTTGTTATCGATGTTTCTTACCAGTTAAGTTTTGGAATGAGGGCAGAGTATGATATGAAAGAGAGTTGTATATGTTTTCGCTGTTGGCATGTTATAGTGACATTCTGTTGATGGGACAAAGTTGTCATAAGTTGTTACGGTACTTTTGGACCTTGTCTTAAGATGAGGCGTTAGACATAGTCATGGTAAGTGATTAGTGGAACATGTGTTATACTAATCTAGAAGCTGCACGTGGTTCATAATCAGTTTTTGGGACAGTGAGTGTAGGGTGTTGGGTATTAGTGTCATGTTAAGTTGTGTATGAGTTTTGCGGTAATGAAGGAAAGAACTTGAGGATCTAGTGTGAGTGTACGTAACGAGTGTGGATCGTGAGTTATGCTTTTGGGAGATAGGTGCTTTACATAGAGAGGTATGTTGTTTTGCAGTAATAATGGGGAATTAGTATGGTGTTTTTGCAATGAGTTTTATGATATAGGTTAGGTGGTGTACCGAACGAGCTGAGGTATGAGGAATGTTTAAGTAAGAGAGCCTTGGATATGTCCATGGCGAGTGTTTAGATTATAGGTGGTTATCTTTGACATGCGGTGGTGATGAGGATAATGAAAAGATATATCTAGGATTTAGTACTAGCGAGTTACGCGGACGTAACATTTATCTTAAGAGGAGTAGGATGCGATAAAAGAGATTTTGATGGGTGTGCATATGGTAATATATTTGGAAGTTTGAGTCTTGATGTCGAATAAAAGGTTGATTCGTGTTGTGGTTAATTTTGTTAAAGGTCATGACCGTGCTTGTAGTAGTTCGATGTTTAGGAGTGTGAGAATACTTCACCAGTGTAGACAATTGGATGATGATGTTTATGAGTGTTAGTAAACTTCGAGGACGAAGTTCCTTTTAAGGGTGGTAGAATGTAACATTCCGTTTGATGTCTATGAGTGTCTTGATTTTGGATTTGATAGTGGATGATACTATGGAGCTAGCAGCGTTAGAGGATGGTAGTTGGTTATGTATGGAGTTGGTGTCGTGAGAGATATATATGTGGTGGATACGATATCGTGAGTCGTGTTAAGGAAGTAAACATAGTTGGTGGAGTGGGTGTTAAGAGTTCATGTTTTATGTTTGGTCGAGTTGTTGAGTTCTTAGTTATGTTGTTGTGTCTTGGTCGAGTTAGCATGGTTGTTTCATGTATGGGTTGAACTTCGGGGACGAAGTTCTTTTTAAGAAGGGAAGACTGTAATACTCCGTATTTATGAGTCTCTGGGTACTCTATCGAGTAGGCCTTACTCTGTCGAGTAAGGGTGAGTTGCGTTTTAAAATAGTTTCTGACCTGTTGGGTACTCGATCGAGTAACTAGGATACTCGATCGAGTAAGGGGGCACTCGATCGAGTACCTTAGCTACTCGATCGAGTAGCCGGTTTGCGGGGAGTTTTTCTCGGGTTTTGTTAATTATGCGATTAAGATATATAACCTTCGTCGTCATTATTCTAAACACTTTTGCAAAACCTAATTTACTGTTAAAGAGAGAAAGCAAGTACGTTCTTAATCCTAATCGCATCGTTAGCAAATCCCGGAGTTTGGAAGGTCGGTTTTCATCGTTGGTTATACCGTTGAGATCCTTGCGTCGAGGGTAAGATCTATGTACCCTTTTTGTTGTCTTTCCTTTATTTTGGTTAAACCCGAATATAGGGATTTGGGGGTTTTTGAGTAGTATGTGATTTGGTAGCATTTGCATGTTGTATGATAGGAGGAGGTTTCGTAGAGGAAGCTTTTTGATACAGCTGTAGAGACCGTCTGATAGTGTGCTTTCCAGGTAGGATCTTGACACGGCTATCGCAACCCCATCAAAGATAAAACCTAACGGTCTCAACTAAAATGTAGTAGAGGCATTCGAGTATCGAATCCACAGGGAGGTAATGTAATTATAACTGTCTATTTCTAATCCTATGGTAACAAATGGGTTTGTTTGAATTTTGGTTTCTAAACTACGAGATTTAAAGGAAAGAGAATTTAAAGTAAAGAGCAGTAAAGGCAGGAAAAACGATTTAAACTATCAAGGAGAGAGAGACATGTCGGGAATTCGGTTCACTACGGCAGTCTTGTGACTCAGCTGTAAATGATTCAGACGAACTAGGTGTGAGACGGATGTTAAAAGGTCCTTTCGGTCCACTTTCTATCCTAAAATACCACTAACTTAACTTTCGTCCTCATTAGGGTAGTCTCATTTTATAGCAGCCTATTTAGTCCAATCTTTCGATCCAGGATTAATTTTAGCCAGATTAAAGGGTGACATAGAAGCGTGCACTCAACTAGGTCGGAAATTACAGTTAAATTGCTATAGTGACCGAGTCTCGTAATCAATTCGTCTAATTCATCTACTACATCGTCACATTTCTACCGCAGATCCCCTAATCCCAACATGAAAGGGGTTTAGCTACTCATATCGATGATTAAACTAACAGCAAACAAATTTCCAGCAGAAAACATAATGAATAAACAATAAATTGCGATAAAAGATAAATTAGGGCAAAAAGGAATTAATAACACAACAAGAGATTAAAGCAACCAAATGATTATTATTAATAAGGGGAGAGAAGGAATTACAATCCAAGCGAATCCGGCGTAAAGAACCCGAAATCTGAGTGAAAACAATCCCGAAATAAGTAACAGTGGAGAAAAGCAAAGCAACGTAGCAAGGTTTACAGTAAAGAGTTTGATAGATGAAAAATAATCCTAATTAACCTAGTAATGTGCTTAAATAGCCAAAGGAAATAATGTTTAGCGAGATAAAACAAAACACGGACTGATTAAAAGCCCATAATGACGAAAACCACTCGATCGAGTGGATTAAACCACTCGATCGACCAACTTCTCAGCAAAAGTTACTCGATCGACCAACTGGTTACTCGATCGAGGACTTGGTCTTGGTGCAGCTTACTCGATCGAGTGGGAAACCTCTCGATCGACCAACAGGGGGTGTAGAAACCACTCGATCGACTGGTAAACTCCTCGATCGAGTGACTATGTCTTCAATTCAGCTCACGTCTTCACCCAAGTGTCTCGTAATGCGTGCCACGGCGCTTCCAAATGCAGTATCTCACTCTGGGACAATCCCGTCTCCTCTAAATGCATGCAAAAAGACAAAAAGGAGTATGGTTCCACTACTTTCGCGATCATTCCTACAAAAAGGACAAAATACACCAAAGTGGCCAATTCGGGGCAAAATACCATAGAAACAGTATAGAAATGCATAGAAATACGTGCTGAAATAGGCTGAAAAGACTATACATTAGGCACGTATCAAATCTCCCCAAACCAAACCTTTACTCGCCCTCGAGTAAACTCAAAACTAAACTAATGGAACGGAAATGATAACTCAGAGCTAGCTTAACTTGTCTACTTGAACCAATTTAATGCAACAAAATCAACATTGAAGCCAAGCGAATACGCAAACGAATTATAAGTTGTTCAGAAATATAGCTGACCTATCGACCTTGCAAGACCAACAAAACTGGACTCTCACGTGGTCACTCTTCTCTCATGAAGCAAAGGGCAAATGTTATATGTAAAAGAGAGAAGAAAGGACAGTCACTCACCTAACTGCGACCTACATAACATGCATGCAACAAAAATGAAAGACAATTCAAGTACTAATGCACACACTCCAACCGATAATGTCCGTCACAGCCGAGGGTTTGCAAATAATATGGGAATAGTGAGGTTCGGGTGAGAAAAGGCAAAACATGTTATGGAAATGTGGAGGTAAAAGCGTCAAGCTAGTTCCTAACAGGACCATAATAAAACCATCCGGATCTCAACTGACTGAAAAACTAAGTACAAGTGCCCTTCACTTGGCACAAAACTCACTAGACTCAAAGCACAATCTCCTCAAAAAAATATAGGATAGAACGGAGGAGACAGACGGTCAAAAACTTCCCTTTTTTAAACACCGTCTAAAATAACTAACTGAAACAAACAATCCTTTTCAATTGTACGTCTTCAAACATCTTCTCAACTCTGACAAGAGGGCACAACTGTTTTCACAATTTTTTTTTTCTTTCCTTTTTTTTTCTTTCCAGCTCTTTTTTTTTTCTGTTTTTCTGTTTTTCATCATTTTTTTTTTCTTTTTTTTTTCTTTTCTTTTCACGTTTTCTTTCTTTTCTTTTTCAATTCTTTTTTTTCCTATCTTTCCTCCTTCCTTAATACAAACACCAACTCCAAACAAGAATTACGGACCAAACTGCGATGGAAAACATACCACAAAAGAACATACTAACTAGCTTGACTAGGCAGGCTTAGTTTGGAATGTAGCTAATGGGTCAAAAAGGCAAGTTTTGGCTAATGTGGAGCTAAATGGGTGAAAGATATAAAGAAAGGGGAATTTGCAAGACCCTCCCTGCATGTGACACCAACCACAAACCCGAATATGTGCATTTGACGAGAAATTGAATGTCATAAATGTGCAAATGAGATGAACATGTTATGCAAGGAGTACTACTCTCAAAATTCCTAATGAACTGGTCATGAATGGCACCAGTTATGGCTCTAAAAACTCAGAATTTTTAAGTAGTTTGCTAGTTTATAGGTCAAGTCTAAACAGTCAGCTTATATTTGAACAGAAATTCGTAGATTATGCGTATGACAAAGCTAATAACTATCAATAAAAGTGCAAGGCTCAAGTAAATTGACAAGTTATAGTGCAATTTCATCACAGAAATCTCCCGTTCCGACTCAACCTATATGCAAAAATAAACGTGAAATTTTTTGAATTTTTGAAATTTTTTAATTTTTTGGATTTTTTTGATTTTTTATTGAAAACAAACAACAATGCAAGCTGAAAAATTAAACGTGAATGCAAAACAAATGCAGATGCAGACTCAAAAGGATGCAATACCCTCCCCAAACCAAAACGGACAACGCCCTCGTTGTCCTCCAGCATACACCAGCAGAAATATGGGGAACGGGAATATAGAACCAACAAAATAAAAATAAAGGAGACGAAATAAAAAGAGTAAGAGAACATACAAAACACGAACTTCCCCAAACCAGCCAGAAAACTGGGGAAGTGAGTAGACCATTAGCTACTCGTCGTCGTCGCCGCCATCTCCCTGGCACTCCGACTCAACAAGATGGTTTCCCCAAACCAGCAACAAACTAGGGGAAACTCTAATCGTCATCTCCAGCCACATCCTCCGCACCTGGTGTAAACGGGGGATCCCTCGCCTCCTCTTGGGCAGCTCGCTGTGCCGCCTTCTCAGCCTGCAACCGCACCTCTCGTGCTACCGGTGTCTCCTCCGCCTCGTCCTCTGAGTCAGAAGGGAGTGGAGGGTACCCACCCTCTGGGTATCGGTCGAAGGAGGGATGCGGCCACCCCTCTGGAATCGGTCTCCGTGCTCGGATATGGAACTCGTAGAGCGGGAATACAGCCAAGGCCATATCCCGTCTCATCTCAGTAAGGTACCTGCACATATCCAGAAGCAAGGCATCACGACGCCCTTGGTCCATGACCTCGGGTGCACCTAAAACAGGAGGGCAAAAAAAATTGGCCGGCAAGGCCGAACCAGAAGGAGGAGGGGTAAGTGGAGGTGTAGGCGTGGGAGTCTGTGTGGGTCCAGTCTGAGCCGGAGTCTGAACCCGAGGGCTAGATGACTCTCCGGCCTCCCGCTTCCTCTTCCTAGAAGAATAAGTGGGAGTGAAGGTAAGGTGGTAAGTGGGTGGAGGTGGCCTCGCTCCCTCAGCAGCGGTCGGGAGCGGTAAAAGTGGAGGAAGGGTAGGGCACGGCAAGGTAACAAACGTGGAACCACAAATCTTCCACGTCCTCGCGCCCTTCACCTTTGGGAACCAGGCGAAGTCAGCCATGGCAGCCAAGTCAAGGTAAGCCTGCTTTTGAGGCGCAGTAAGTCCAGGCTCAGTGGGGTAGAGATGGCGGGCAATCCTAGTCACTAACCTGCCGCAGACAACAGAAGTCTTGACCCGCGTCCCAATTCCGTTCCAATGCTGAGCTACTAAATAGGCAATGTTGAGAACAAACGGGGTACCGTAGTCAATGTTAAGGTACCCCGCGAGAATCGCTAGCTCAGTGTTGGTCACGTTATTGGGCTCAAGTCACCCAAAGATGGTCTCTCCTATCAGTCGCAAGAAGTAACGGGGAGCAGGTAAGTGTACGTGGGCTCCCTTCCGTGCGGGGAAGGGAGTGTGAGAGAGTGCAGCCCAAAGCGGCTGAAGGAGATCCCGAGGTGGGTCGATGGGGCCGTCAATAACGAGGCCAAGAACCTCCCCAAACCTGGCCAAAGTCCAATGGTGCGACTCATTGCGGAGTCGGAAGTGAATGCAAGGACTAGAGTGGTTGGCATCGTAAGAGTCGGTGTCAAAAGAGTAGGAGCTGAAAAACTCGTATGTAGGGATACGAATAGCAGCTTCCTGCATGGTGATCAGACCCGACATACCCGTCCCGTTCAACAAACTACAGACCTCCTCATAAATTCCTAAGGTCTCTAGGTCAGTCCGTGCAATGAAACGGGTAGAGGAGAGAGGACAACGAAGCAAAGCGGATAACCGAGTCCGGTGATCCGTGGAAGCAAAACGTCTGTGGGCATCCCCGGTAAAGGGGTGAGAGTGCCCTTTCCCAGTAATAAAGAGCCCCCCCAAGAGCCGGGAGTAGTGGCTAGCTGGCGCCCGTTGATTCGGCCTAGGTGGCACCATACCAGGCGCCGGGAATCGAGGGGTGAATCCTCTTTCCAGCATAGAGAGAGGCCTGGCAGGGGTAGAAACAACAGCTGAAGCCGCGGTGGTGACTAAGGCAGAGCTAGTGGCAACAGCAGGGGCCACTGACTCGCTCACGGACGGACTGGAGGTGGTGCTAGTAGAAGGTAAAGAACTGGTATCCATCCTGCAACATGATAAAGGGCATGATAAGAAAAACGGCTGCTAACCGAGGTTAAAACAACATGTTAACCAACATGTGACAGCACATAAAGGCCCTATCAGTCGAAAAATTCGCTTCTACAGCAAACAAAACCCAACAATTCCTCAAAATTTTCGAATTGCAACATGTAAGGGCGATAGGGGACGGGAAAACAGTGAGCAACAGTGGCATGTAAGAAACAATTGAAATGAGATAGATCATGCCAGCATAAAGACCGTCTGAAAATCAAAGGTTTCGACTTAAATAGCCCTAATCGCTGTTTCTTTGCAAAGGCTCAGTGAAGCATGGCTAAGCATACATGGGAGTGCGATTTCAGTTAACAATCAGAAGAAAAAACCGCAACAAGATGCTAGCGAGACAGAATTCAACAGCAAAAAGCAAGGTGACAGTCGAAAAATTCGACTATCCTGAACCCATATCACAAAGATCATGTGAAAATCGAATTAACATGTATTAAGCAGCGAGGAATTATGATCATGATCATCAAGTAAGCTAATTAAGGCCAGACAACATAATCAAGTCGAAAATTTCGACTAAAAGGGGATTTTCGAAACCCTAATTCTCTAGCACCTTATAAAATTCAAGATAATCGCGATTAAAACGCAAAGAAGGTGAAGGAATACTTACTTGATGATAAGAACCTACAATATGCAAATAATCCTCAAATAAACAAGCAACAATGGCGGATTATCGAGCTTAAAACCGCAAACCATAATACCCTTTAAACACCAAGAAAACGGGCACAAATAGAGGGGAAATCAAGGGGCTTTTGAAGATTAATATGCTAACAATGAAATATAGGTGACGGATTTGGTGTTTTGAGCAAGAAAATGGGGATTTGGGGGAGTTGAAATCACAATTAGGGGGAGGGGTTAGACGGAAATAGAGGATGAAATGAATTAGAGAACAAAAATAAGAGTTTAAGGTTAGAAAACTCTCGTGTTCTATTCATTTCCACTCGATCGAGTGGTTTTAAACTACTCGATCGAGGGATTTTTGATGTCCCTGTTGCTCGATCGAGTACAACGCACTCGATCGACCAGTTCCTCCTTTGGCTTTACTCGATCGACTGGATACAACGCTCGATCGACCAACTTTCCACTCGATCGAGTACAAAAAGTACTCGATCGAGGACTTTTTCTCGCGTAAGCCTTTTAATTTCGTCTTTTCTTCCTCGGAATGCGCAAAACTTCCCCAAACCTGCATAAAACAAGTGGAAAAATTTCCCAAAATACCAAAAACGCAAAAACACAGTCTATAGTCTTTACGTCTATGCTAAAAATTGTCTAAAACTAATTGTCCTAATTAAAACGTAATAAAACAAATTCAAAAGAAATTCAAACGAATTATCTATTACAATGTGTTACACGGGGCATTTCCCCGTTTAATTCTCATCAAATTTCAGTAGCCCCTTCGTGGGCTTCTGACTGGAGGACGTCACCTCAGCAATACTGACCGACCTCTTTAATTTCCATGAGCTTGAATCACTATTTGCAACAGTAGGGGGAATGTAGTTCCAATCCACGTAGGTTCGAACTTTCTTCGTTCTCGCTCCTCTGTCATCTTCTTTGGCATCCTTGGCTCCAGTTTGATTGACAACAGTTGCACAACGTCCATTGACAGCTCCTTTCTTGCTTTCATCTGTTCCTGCAGCAAGGAAAACAGACGAACTTTCTTCCTTTTTGCTCTCAGTATGAGGCGGAGGGTTAGCAATAACAGCAATATTCTCCAAATTTTCATCTGGAGTGTCAACTATAGGACTAATAGAAGAAAGAGCATTGCAAGGCTGGGCTTGCATGGGAGCTCTCCGGAACTTGGACTGATGGAAAGTCAGCTCCTCATCCCCTACCTGAAAGGTCAAAGTCTTCCCCCCGACGTCTATTACTGCATGGGCAGTAGACAAAAATGGTCTCCCTAAAATGATAGGGGTGTGTGCATCTTCGGGGATATCTAAGACGACAAAATCAACGGGAATAAAGAACTTCCCGATCTGAACAGTTACGTCTTCTACTATACCTAATGGCCGTGATAAACTACGGTCGGCCATCTGGACGGTCATGTTGGTGCAACTCAGTTTTGTCAAACCAAGTCTCTTGGCCAGAGACAAAGGTAAGACACTTACGCTAGCGCCTAAATCGCATAGCGCATTATCAATCAAATACATACCGATGTGACAAGGGATCGAAAAACTGCCCGGGTCTGATTGCTTAGGAGGTAGCTTATTTTGAAATAGGGCTGACCCCACCTCAGTCAAAGCTACGGTCTCATTATCGTTAATAGTCCTCTTACGTGCTAAAATTTCTTTCATAAACTTTAAATAAGAGGGTACCTTAGTTAGCAATTCAGTGAACGGCACGGAGACTTCCAAGCTTTTCAAAAGTTCAACAAATTTGCCAAACTGTTGATTAACTTTGGTATTCTGCAGCCGCCTCGGGAAGGGAACCGTGATTGGTATCTCGAGTCCCTTATTTCTCGCTTCCAGAGTGTCTTCCGGTGCAAGTTCAATATCCTTTGGACGCTTCTTACCTCTCGAGCGAGGTCTTTCTGGTGATTTCTCGCTTAAACAAGCACTAGCAGGCTCTCGAATAAGCTTCCCGTCATCAATACCACTCGATCGATCAACTTCTTTAGTCGATCGAGCGGTTTCTTCTTCAACAGCAGTCGATCGAGCAAAGTTTCTACTCGATCGACCAATCTCATTATCTGCTTCACTCGATCGAATAGGAATCCTACTCGATCGACCAGTTTGTTCCTCCTGTTCACTCGATCGAGTGGAAAAATCACTCGATCGACCACTATCATCCTCAATTCTACTCGATCGAACACCTGTCTTCAGTCGATCGAGTAGTTCCTTTGTCGTGAGCCCTTTTTTTCTCGATAGTACACTGTTCACCATCAGTAATGGCTTCCCTGGGGTCTGATTTCTTCACTTCTGGTCCCTCATAAGAAAGACCTCTTCTCAATTCTATTAGGTTTACCGTCTCGTGTGGATTCTTCTCATTTTGAGTCGGTAATTGACCCTGCTTTCTTGTGGACTGATTCGCGGCCAATTGGGCAACTTGAGTTTCAAGTGCCTTTATGGACGCATCTCTCTGTTGATCACTTGAGCTTCTTTGTTGATCACTCGCATGAAGCTGCTTTGTAATGGCTTGCATCATGGACTTAAGCTCACCCATTTCGCTTACCCCACTAGAAGATGATGCACCTTGGTTAGGAGGGTTGAAAGAAGGAGGCTTCTGATAGCCCTGTTGATTCTTGTGCGGAGGAATGTACGGCTGCTGGGTTGGAGGAGCAGTAGGATTGAGCACGTTCTGATTGCTCCACCTCAAATTGGGATGGACATTCGGTTCGTAATAGGTGTTATTCTGCCTGTAATGTTGAAAGGCAGCGCATTGCTCAAACGGACTAGGACAATGATCTGAAACATGTCCCTCTCCTCCGCATCTTCTACAGACGAAAGGACCGTCTGTCACAGCATTAACCTGGTACATGCCTCCCTTGGAAGCTCCTCCTAGCTCATACTTGTCAAACCTTGCAGTAAGAGCTTCAAGTGTAGCTACAGAAGAAGATTCAGCAGCTCTTCTTTGATTTCCTCTCGAGTTCCCATATTCAGCCTTATGGATGGCCAAATCATCTATGATCTTCCACCCCTTGGTTGCTCCCAAGTTTTCAAAGAAATCGACCATTGGTTGCAGGCATCCAAAATAGCCCTCGATCGTCATACAGACCATTATAGAAATGATTGCACAAGCTCCATTTTTCGAAACCATGGTGCGGTATGGTACGCACTAGCTTCTTAAATCGAACCCATGCTTCGTGAAAGTTCTCGTCAGACCCTTGTTTGAAGCTCGTTATCTGAGCTCTAATGGCAATAGTCCTCGATGCAGAAAAGTACTTCTTATAGAACGCTAAAGCCGGTGAATTCCGATCGAATACCGTGAGCAACTCGGTCCAAATCCCTATACCACTCCCTTGCAAAGATCGCGGAGTGAGAAGATGAACATGGTCTCTTTTATCGATCCGGTGTCACGCCAAAGGGGGAGGGGGTATGGAGCAGCATAATCAATAAAGGTCTCCATATCTTGAGCCGCATCTTGATTCAGCTCCCCGAACTCGATTTCTCTCGATCATGCTTGATATAAGCAGGTTTCGGTTCGAATTTTCTTGCCTCCCCGGGCAAGACAAATCCCTTATAGAGATTCGCAGCTGTAGGCTCAGAGTGACTAGCAATGGTTGCTTCTTCAGCCATTTCGGGAAAGTCCGGAAAAATAACGGTTTCAACTGATGAGTGTGAAACTGGAGAAGAAGGTGGATTGTCCTCGAACAGTTCGTTCTCGTAAAAGCTAGAACGAGAACTAAGCTCTTCCTCTAACTGTTGCTCTTGAAATAGTCTCCTCTTTACGTGCAAGGATCTTTTAATCTCGGGATCGAATGGTAGTAGTGGACCACCCTGCGATCTGCGCATAAGAAGAAACTACAGACAAAATATAAGAATAGTCTAAGGAACGGCGTTCCTTAAACTGAGAAGGACTAAAAATAAAACAGCTAATAAATTGAACAATTGCCTCCCCGGCAACGGCGCCAAAATTTGACACGGCTATCGCAACCCTATCAAAGATAAAACCTAACGGTCTCAACTAAAATGTAGTAGAGGCAGTCGAGTATCGAATCCACATGAAGGTAATGTAGTTATAACTGTGTATTTCTAATCCTATGGTAACAAATGGGTTTGTTTGAATTTTGGTTTCTAAACTACGAGATTTAAAGGAAAGAGAATTTAAAGTAAAGAGCAGTAAAGGCAGGAAAAACGATTTAAACTATCAAGGAGAGAGAGACATGTCGGGAATTCGGTTCACTACGGCAGTCTTGTGACTCAGCTGTAAATGATTCAGACGAACTAGGTGTGAGACGGATGTTAAAAGGTCCTTTCGGTCCACTTTCTATCCTAAAATACCACTAACTTAACTTTCGTCCTCATTAGGGTAGTCTACTGTTTATAGCAGGCCTATTTAGTCCAATCTTTCGATCCAGGATTAATTTTAGCCAGATTAAAGGGTGACATAGAAGCGTGCACTCAACTAAGGTCGGAAATTACAGTTAAATTGCTATAGTGACAAAGTCTCGTAATCAATTCGTCTAATTCATCTACTACATCGTCACATTTCTACCGCAGATCCCTTAATCCCAACATGAAAGGGGTTTAGCTACTCATATCGATGATTAAACTAACAGCAAATAAATTTCCAGCAGAAAACATAATGAATAAAGAATAAATTGCGATAAAAGATAAATTAGGGCAAAAAGGAATTAATAACACAACAAGAGATTAAAGCAACCAAATGATTATTATTAATAAGGGGAGAGAAGGAATTACAATCCAAGCGAATCCGGCGTAAAGAACCCGAAATCCGAGTGAAAACAATCCCGAAATAAGTAACAGTGGAGAAAAGCAAAGCAACGTAGCAAGGTTTACAGTAAAGAGTTTGATAGATGAAAAATAATCCTAATTAACCTAGTAATGTGCTTAAATAGCAAAAGGAAATAATGTTTAGCGAGATAAAACAAAACACGGACTGATTAAAAGCCCATAATGACGAAAACCACTCGATCGAGTGGGAAACCTCTCGATCGACCAACAGGGGGTGTAGAAACCACTCGATCGACTGGTAAACTCCTCGATCGAGTGACTATGTCTTCAATTCAGCTCACGTCTTCACCCAAGTGTCTCGTAATGCGTGCCACGACGCTTCCAAATGCAGTATCTCACTCTGGGACAATCCCGTTTCCTCTAAATGCATGCAAAAGGACAAAAAGAAGTATGGTTCCACTACTTTCGCGATCATTCCTACAAAAAGGACAAAATACACCAAAGTGGCCAATTCGGGGCAAAATACCATAGAAACAGTATAGAAATGCATAGAAATACGTGCTGAAATAGGCTAAAAAGACTATACATTAGGCACGTATCAGATCTCCTACTCAGTATTAGTCCCATAATGGGATGATTGTTGATGTGTTGTGGTTGATTGAATAATATAGTAATTGTATTGTGACGGTTTGTTGATTGTGATTGTTTGTCTCTGGTTCTCGAGGCGTGTCCTCGGCTGAGTGGGGTCACTTGCGGGAGTGGCTTCACGCCCTAGTTTCGCCCTTCGTGGAACCCGCCACGGAAGGGGATGTGCACATTAATGGACAGGGTTATCGCTCATTATGAGGAGCGGGGATTTGGTGGGTACGGCTGCGGTCCCCATCGGGGGGATCGGTCCAAATGGACGATCGGTGATTGAGATTGATGGGACCGTGTGATTGTGTGTGTGTGACGGTTAAGTCATGTCATTTTATCGTATTGTTGATATATATATTGAGTTGTGTGATTAGTACTGACCCCGGTTGTTGTTTTGTAAAACTGCGGTGATCCATTCGGGGATGGTGAGCGATGAATGAGCGAGTTTGAGTTGAGTCACATGGGATTGCTTTGGGATGTGCCACTTTGTCGACGATAGAAGTCTTCCGCTGTAGCTTAGTAGTTTTATAAACTTTGCATTTAGTTGTTTAGACAGTTGGGTTGAGAACTTGTACCCGTATTTTGGGATTTGGCCTTGGTTGTACTTTTCACTAAAGTTATATTATTTAAAGTTGTTTCGTTATTGTCTTATGATTATCATGCCTCGGGTAACCGAGATGGTGGCATCCTTATACCTGAGTGGTCTTGGTAAGGCACTTGGAGTATGGGGGTGTTACAAACTTACCTTCGGCACATCAAATTTTAAGCTACAAAATTTTTAAGCTAGTAATGCATTCCAATGGTTTAGGTTAATTTTTCACTAGCTATATTGGACCCATATTTTAAGATACTAACTTTTTATTGGTTGTTTTCTTGTGGTAGGTCCATTTAAGCAAATTTAAGCAATTAGCTTAATGAAGCTAGTTGCTTAAACAAAGCTAATCTATATAGACATTTTCAATGGTTTCGTAACTAGCTTATAATTTTTAAAAATTGCAAGCAAATCCCTAAGCCAAACCATTGGACTTGCTCTTATTGCTGCTTAATTAATTCACAAATAAAAAGTGCGCCTAATTTTTAGGAAACAAAAAACTGCATTTGACATATTGACTTTCAACCACAGGCTGACACATCAGTACTGTGGTTTTTCTTAATAAATATGATTTATTGAATAAACAGAGGCTGACACATCAGCACTGTGGTTTTTCTTTTAATAAATATGATTTATTGAATAAACAATAATTTACATAATATTATAAATTTATTATTCCAAAATAGTATTGAAGATAGTTTATTCAAATTATAAATGTCAACTAATTAACCCAAATTTATACGGAGTAACTTATATAAAATTATGTAACTCATATTAAGGTAAATAATATATATTAGAGATTAGTTTTGTTTGTAGTCCATTCAGTTTGGTTTGGACCGTACCAAAGACCAAATTAACAAAAAATGTTGGACCGTGAACCGGACTAAATAAACAATGGTCCAGTTCGATCCAGACCAAATTATACGATCCAATCTGCTATTCAGTCAATTACTGTGAACCGGACCAAATAAACAATGGTCCAGACCGAACTAACAATCTACTAATCATAATATGCCAATTACCAAACACTCAAATTAATAATGCTGATAAAATATGTCATTTATAATCTGGTTTTACAATCTGTTTATGTTGAAATTAATCCGTTGTTTACCAAAAAAATGGTTAAGGGTTGGAGGCACCATTTGCTAAGGGAGAAATAAATATGGGTCTTCTCCACCATTTCAAAGGTAGAGAAAAAATTTCTTTACAAAAGTAGAAAAATCATTTATGAAAAGTGAAGAAAAAATAAGACACATCATAAACTCTCGGTTTCTCTACAATTCTTCTTTGCAAATAGACAATAAGGACTACGAAATCGTGCTGCTTACACAAGCATCAAATCAAATTTAAGAGTTGAAGAGAGATTCAAATCAACGCGACCAAGCTAAAGTCACACACGCGCCTCGAAGACTATAAATGCGTACATTTAGTAACTTTGTAGAATCAGAGAATAAATAGACCTATATAGTACACATAATTTTCTGATACTAATACAAGCTTATTTTTTGTTTCTTCATTTTGTGTTATATACTTATAGTTTTATTGCAATACAAAATTTGTTGTTATCGTAAATCCGTAACTACATGTTTATGGAAACCAAGATATGCTTGAATGATACACAAATTCTCTTTATAGATGGGAGATAGTTATAGACGGACCAAATATCCACTCACCTTAAGCATAAGACAATCAACAAGTTGCATGGTGGTGCCCAAAAATGTCACCACTTTAAGCATATTTGACCCGTCTTTCACTTTAGACGGATATATTCGTCTATAGTGAGACACTGAGACTAATTGTTAGTGATATAAGTGTTAATAATAGAAGGGAGAGTATAATTGAATGAGGTGATCTATTATTAATGAAATCGGTTACATATATAGTAGACCGTCTTGGATAACAGTCCAAGAATATTCCTAAACTATTCTATAGCATATTATTATGATACCCATAATAATATCTTTCCTAATATCTCAATATATCTATATTCTCTAATACACCCCTCAGTCAAAACGGCAGATAACGGACGCTTAAACTGGACCAAAGATAGTTGATGAGACCGTTGTAAATGAGCCAAGCTAATCTTGTCGACGCTTAAACCAGGTGTCTTGCGCTTGTCTTGATCATGCCATGAACCACACATAATTAACGCTAAGGAAACTAATTGTGCACGAGCGTCGAAACAACTCGTAAGACACAGACTAAATTAACGTCGAAGGTGCAAGAGGGCCGAAGCAAACTCGTGAAACACCGACAACATAAAAGGAAACAAATGGTGCACGAGGCCGAAGCAAACTCGTGAAACACCGAAACTGTGAGGACCGAAGCAAACACAACAGTACAATTAAAATTAAACAAAAAAAAAACAATCAGACTAAACCAAATTAAGGCACACATCCGAGAGGCACTTCGATCCGGTTGCGGCTGCTGGTACTGCCGACAATGTCATTCCACCCGGACCGTTAGGCAGGGGTGGTGGCTAGGGCGAACCCGAGGCGGATGAGGAGAAGGCAATGACGGGACATGGCACAGGTTTAGAGCGGTGGCGGGTGCCGAAACAACAAGGCAGACAAGATTGTTTTAGCAACCACAGACATCGAGGCAAGAATTTTGGCGGCGCGGCGTAGACGGAATCAACCGAGCTATACATGGACGACATAACAACATGATAAACAGGAGGGTGGAGAATTTTATTTATTCCTAATATCTTAATATAGTCCTAGGGTTCCGATGGTGGTGGGACTGGTGGGGGATCGGTTCAGGGTTGTCGGTTGTGGTGGGGTTTGGGTCGGTAGCGGCTGGACATGGTGATGGTTATGTGATTGGATTTGGGTGGGGGAGATGAATGGGTTACGGGGTTTGGAAAAGGGGTAGAAATCCTAGGATTGTAATACTCTACTGATGAAAAAATATAATAATAAAAACCGACGAAATCTATCTATGCCTTGGTTATGGACAGGATACCCGCCGGAGATGGTATAAGACGACCATCTCCGGCCGGCAGTTAACACACGAGATTGTAGCAAGTGGAAGAAATTTTTAGAGAATCGATTTTAGGCTGATACCATGTTAATAATAGAAGGGAGAGTATAACTGAATGAGGTGATCTATTATTAATGAAATCAGTTACATATATAGTAGACCGTCTTGGATAACAATCCAAGAATATTCCTAAACTATTCTATAGGATATTATTATAATACCAATAATAATATCTTTCCTAATATCTCAATATATCTATATTCTCTAATAATAAGGTTTATAAAAGCAAGCCAATCCTCCTAACGATGAAAGCAACAACTTTAGTTTTCCTTTGGAAAAGGTTGTGACTTGTGATTTGTGGTCAAGTCGCTCAATTAGAAGACGACTTGACCCTTGTTACAATAATTTTCCTTAACAAAAAGTTGTGATCATGTCTCTTGGTCAAATTCTAACTGGGCTTTCAAATCGTGGTGTAATTGAGCAATTTTTCTTTATGTCCTATGTAAATTCATTTTCAATATTCTTTTCAACCTTGTCCCTTTTGTGGATTTTTTTTTGTTCTAAAGAAAATTCTAAGGGCAGATGGGTATTGACTAGACCTGACAAAATTGATCCGATTTAAACCTAACCGAGTTGAGCAGTAGAAACCCGAATTGACCTGAATCTACTCAACCCGACCCGAATGTTTATCATTGCAAATGACCGTTATCCCCAAATAATTTGAGAACAACCCATCCTAATGATCCAACCCGACACGACCCGGCATGAATTCTTGCAAACCAGAATAACACGACCACGGATCCATCCCAATTGACCCGTTTGTCAGGTCTACTAATGGAGTAATGGACAACATTACATATTTATAAGCAATCTAACAATAGATGTTAGAGTATGTTGTTATGTAGGAAGTACCTAGTTTTTACAAGATTAATTTAGTGTTTGAAATCAATTTGGTGACATGAGTTGCATAGTTCCTTCAAAGGATTTTTAATGCAGAAGTGATAATCGAATCGTTGAAACCCGAATGAAAGAAGTACTTTTACGAGATGATATATTAACCTTTCAAGTAACATTTAAAATGTGACAATCTCCAACAACATAAATATGATAAATCTATACATTATTTGCTAAAAGTATATAATTGCAAGCAAATAAGAAGAATTAATTAACGGAAATTCACATAATGGAGCAGAACGAAGGAGGCGGATCTTGGTAATTGGTAGTCATAACAGCAATGGGTTCACAGACCAAACCCCCACCTTTGCTCGGGTATGAATATGGATATGGACATGGATATGCATACGGATAGGGATATGGACATGAACATGGAACTGGACATGGACATTTACAAGGATCGGGCTTTTTTTCAGGCTCTTTCGGTTTTTCTGGAGGTGGAGGTGGCCCAACTGATATAAATTGGGCTTTCTTGCCTGCTTTCCTTAAGCACGTAATTATTGCATACGGATCTGCGTCTCCAATTATTGTTAGTGTGTCCTTTTCTGTATCTGCCTCCATCTTATTCACTCCTGAAACATTTTATCAATCTTGTTATTTTCTTATAAATTTTTCATATAAATCAAATTGTTAAATGAATGGTTATAGGTTAATGGTTATAAAAAAAATTACGGCCTTCAGTTCTATTCATTTATTTACCATTTTATTTTATTTTAAGAAATTTAAATCAAATGTAAACAAATAATTAAGATGGATTGAATACATTTTTAATATCACAACTTTTTAACCATTCTGGTTAAATTAGTTATTTATCCACTTCCAAAATATATGTAAAAAATGAGATAACGATGAGTTTAATATCACCAATCCACCATACCCACATTAAATTTAATATTACATATTTAAATTATTAAATTATTTTATAGGATATAATGATAAGACTCAATAACACGCCGTGACATTGGAACTCTTCCCCTTTTTCTTCATGGAAATCTTTGTTTCTTCCTCTCTATTCTTCCTCCACTTACAAGAATTTTCACTCTAAAATATACAGTCACAAACTTAATAAAATTGACCCGATTCGATAAGGCTAACTCAAGACCTGAAAATGATCCGAAATGTATAATCTGAAAGTAACTCGAAAGATCCGACCGAAAGTGATCCGACCCGAAGTGACCCAACTTGAGTGACCCAAAATGACCCGATTGATCGAAAATGACTCGAAATGATTAAATTAGTGCAAAATTATGACCTGAAATGACCCAAACAACCAATAACAACCCGAGCCAAAATGATCCGATCCGAAATAACCGGACCCGAAAGTGACCTAATAACATATTGATCCGAGGTGACTCGACCGAATGACGCACTTACCAGGTCTAGTCACAATGCAATAATTGGGGACAAAACTACAAGAGCCACGGAAATATGAATAAACAAACGAATAAAATTTGTAATGTCAATAATGTTGTCATAAGCTTAATACTGTTATGATATAGTACTAGCAGTTATTGTCAAGTTATATCATCAACATTTTGTCTTATATATAGCAATTCTGTTATTGGTCTTTTCCATCCTTCATTTCATTTATTGATAAAAGGTCATTTTAATTTTTAAGGTGTGATATTCCTAAAATGCCCCCCATATATACTTCTCTTGTTTTTCATTTCTATGGTTACGTACGTAAAGAGTAAAATGTAGTCGCGAGTAATTGTTGTTATTGTCGTCTTACTTGTAAAATAACTACATAAGCGATTTTGTGAAGAGATGAATTATTGCAGTTTAAAATTTTTAGTGAGATTTCAACGTAAACTCAAACATGTACAACTGATCGAGTATTATATATCAGAAACTACAAGTACCGGAAAATCTAAAATTAAACTATCATAATTTACATTATTTTCGTTCATCCCATCAATTTTATTTTAACATAAAAAAGGGTCGCCAATGCCACCATAAATCCATAATAGCGACTAAAATGTAATACCATGATCGATAAAGCTAGCTTAGTAGGGACACCTATATGCTACAAAATAATCGTGTTGTTACAAGCTCTTATTTTGTTATACAATTATACACAAGTGAGTGTTTCACTTTTAACAAAATGAGGAGAAAAGACAATACTTTATAAACTAAGGATTCACTTTCCGAATTGGTTTGAGGATGAGACTTTTGTGAAATTATGAAGTGCTCTTTTTTAACCGTAATCTAAACCTAATAATAATGCACAACGTTCTTTTAATCACGAGTTAAGATATCTATTTTTTATCAAATGAGCTGCAAAGGCAGTGTAATACAAAAGATAATCGGTTTTCAAAATACAACTTATCGTCTAAGGTGTTCTCGTCTTAATCACTAGTCTAAAATCTTTTCAATTCAATCTTAATTACCAAAAGATAGAAAAGAAATATAGCTAGGCATAAGCTAGCAAAAGATAAGTACATACCTTCTAAACCAGAAACAATGCTAAAGACTTCTTGCTTGCACTTCTCACAAGATACGTCGACTTTCAACACGGTCTTATGAACCATGGTTCCCACACTTTTGAGTTATATCATGCAAATAAAATGTAATTAGTTGTCACCATATATATGTATAAGACAAGTCAAGGTCAACATGACGGAAAAATAATTACAAATGTTAATTGTCTATATATCTTCATTTTTCTAATATAAGTATACATCTCGTCAACTTCTTTAATTGCCCACGTAAAACGTAGGAAAGAACTACGTAAATAAGGGGAAACTAGGTGGATATAACTATACTCCCGTCCCGGTCATTTGTTTACCTTTTGCATTTTAAACCCTATTTTTTTGGACTGAAATTGTCTGAACTGAACTTATTGGAGCTAAGCTTAACTGAACTTAATGGAGCTGAGTTGAATTGAAATTGTCTGAACTAAAATCAGAGTTAATTTGTGAAGAAAAGACTGAACTGAACTGAATAGAGTGTCTCAGTCAATTGTAGGTAAGGGGGATAGCGAATCTCATTCCTCGAAGGGTTGAACTTGAAGGGTAAGGAATTATAAAGATTTAAGGGTAAAATATAGATCAATGAAATGATTGAAATTGGCAAACAAATACAAATAAAGGAAATTATTAACTTTATTCCCTTATTTTTTTTTTTCCGTCCCTTAAATTATTAGGGTAATGCACTAAAATTTATCACAAATGACACATTGATAAGCCGGAATCTATATTATGAACAATTATGCCGTAGATCGACTAGAATTATTGTATTGAAAAATGGAAAAAGTATTAGTCCTCATCAAAACTCGACCTTACTCACCTTAGTTTCCAATCCCCGTTACATCTTCAATCGCTAATTAGAAAATTACGTTTTAGCTCGTCATTCTTTGCATACCTTTCCAACTTGTGTTCATCGTACTTTTAATGATTATTTAATTGATTTGTATTACTTCCTCGGTCTTGATTAATTGTTTACCTTTGATTTCGGTACACAGAATAAGGAAGCAAGAAAGAATAATGGACCAATTATCGAATGATAGGACCAAATTGAGTGTGTAGGATCAGGTTACCCATCAAAGGCAATCCTCCAATACAAAGGTAAACAATTGACTGAGACTGAAATCGAGGAAATATTATTATTATTATTATTATTATTATTATTATTATTATTATTATTATTATTATTATTATAGACTCTTCTAAGAAATTACTCTAAGGTCAATTTGAGTTGATCATACGTTCATACCTAACCATATATTAATATAGTAGCCAACTACTTAAAGAAAACGATATAGTTGATGACCAAGTTTAATAGACCGTAAAGAAAATAATTGACATATAGTCTTTGAATTTATCATATATTTCAAATTCATCAATCGTTATTTTAGTGACGAACGGTGATAATTAACTTGGAATTTAATCTCAGTTGCCTATTTGTGTATTTTGTATAAGTAATATAATATAGATAAAGTCATAAAGTACAGAGTTTACGTTAGTTTGTAGGTAAGACTTAGAAATCAAGTGGTAATTTCCCATGTTGGTCATGCATGCATGATGGAGACGTAGTAGTCATCACTTGAGAAATTGGTATTCGTACGGATGGCAACTTTATGAAGCAGCTATGTGAGACACTTATATGTAAAAAACCCGGTAAACGGTTAAATGTAAAAAACCTGGTAAACGGTTAATTGGGTCGAATTCAGATTGGGTTTGAGTCGGGTCAATTTGGATCGAGTCATTACGGGTTTGTAGATTTCAGACCAAGTCGGGTTGAACTGGTCATTTTGACTTCTGATCATTTTTCAGTCAATTATTATCAAGTTATTTGTGATGATAATCAGTTTGCAACAATAAACAATCGTGTTAGGTTATATCAGGTCGGGTCAATTTTACCAAGTCTACTTACATGCAGGTTTGAAGAAACTCAATGCAATGACGGACGCAAGAATTTTAAACAAAAAAAGGTGGAAACAAAAAAAGTTCCAATACATTATCTTTCATTTTAAACTGTAATTTTTTTTTTTTGGGTTTATTCCTCCAAAAAAATAGAAAAAATTGGTTTTAATAATTTTTAATTTAAAAATTAATAGTTTATTTAGAATTTTTATTTAGAATTTTCTTAAAAAATATTTAAAGTTTAAATAATCATACTTTATACCTAATGATGAATAATATCTCCGATGATAAAATATGAAGTATTATATTCTAATAATTTTATGATTAGTAACCACAAATGATTCAACGGTAAAGCAGTTGGAATATTAACTTGAGCACAAAAGTTCAAATCTTGGAAAAACCAATTTTTACATCTACATCTACATAGTATAAAAGCCAGGTTTTTTCAAAGCTTTCCATTGGCTGAAACTTTTTAGAAATTTGGCAACATATAGGACACACCATGTTCTATGCACCATTTAATTACCCTCTCTCCTCTCATCTCCTCTCCTCTCCTCCACCCAATTCAAATCTAAAAAATTACTCCAAAGAAAACGATTTTGAATTTATTTTGCACGTTTTTTATAATAAAATCAATATATTAATACTCCGTTAATCTAAGCTAATCTAATTTAAATTAATATAATCTAATTCTTTTAAATGATCTCAAGAAAGTGATTACAAATATTTAACATCTAAAATTTACTTCTTCTTTTTTTGAAAAAATTGTTTTAAAATCTTCAAAAAAAACCGATTGCTAAATTTAACAATTTATTTCAAAAAATTCTCTTTAAAAATCCTGTAACTCAATACAGAAAAACATGTCATTAAATCATAAAAAACTTATATAAAAGATAAGATTTAGAAATTTAATTGATAAATATTCTTCAGAAAATATCCAAGTCATTTAAATTTAATAGATTTAATTTTCTTTCTTAGAAATACTCTATTGTTTTGTCAAAAAAAAAAAAAAAAAAAAAGGGGAAGATTACATTCAAAATATGGGATTTTTTTAAATTAACAAAAATAAGTTTTAAATAAATGAAAATAATAATTTAAACGTAATATAAGCAATGAAATAAAGTAAAAAGAATATTATTTAAAAACACATACTTACTTATATTGAGTAATTTTATTTTAAAAAACAATACTCATTAGATCTATAATATTCACTAATAATTTTATAAAAAATAAAAAAAAAACAACTTTTAAAAAAATAATCATCAGATGTATGAGAAATTGAATAGAAAAAAAATCACAAAAATATGAACAAAAAATGAAATAAACATAGCTGATAGAGAGACAGTTTGACAATTAGGTAAATATTATCGAGTAAGGAGATGATATATTGTTTAAAGAATGAGAATAATAGAGAGAAATTATAGGGACTGTGAATCCGTGAGATTTACGAGAGATAAAAGTTGAGACGAAAGTGAGAGAATGAGTTTGAGGGAGTGATATAATGATGGTGACTGGTGACGGTGTGTTTGATGAGAGAAAGCGAGGGAGAAAGAGGAGGGTGAAGTATGTTTTGGGAGTATGCTATGTTAGCATTGCTAATTTACTATTAGGTGAAGGTGGGGCCTTTGGCGATATGTACTGGTATTTTAATGGGTTAGTTTGAGATTGTTTAAGTTTATTTTAATCATTCTTTAGCTTTTGAGCCAATAATTTGTTCTTGAGTCTATTTCGATTGACACGAATTATAGAGTAAGACGGATCACTCTGTGAGACGGTTCATTTCTACAAAGAAACTATTTATCTAATACTAATAAGTAAATTGTTTTTATATACAAATGAAATCGTCTCACCGTGTAAAACCGTCTCATGTAATAACGACTGTATTAATGTTATTGTCTTTACTATATTCAATATTGTCAATTGATATTCTTACTTACTCCCTCCGTCCCCAATCAATAGTTATCTATTTCTATTTTTGGGTGTATCAATCAATAGTTATCTATTTCCCTTTTTGACAGTTTTTTGTGGACCATACCCTCTTTCATATACATGTGCAGTAAGTGGATCATACATCTGATGTACTACCACAAGTTTTATACTTTCTGAGCATTATAATAAAGTTTTTGAGTTTTGTTTTAAAAATTAGGAGTTTTACTATAGAGTTTTTGAGTTTATTCACTAAAACATTAAGCTCAAAAAAATTACAATAAAACTCAAAAATATTATATACAAACTTACCTAAATTTGAGTTTTGATGGAAAAAAAAATTAAAATCTAACTTATAAACTTTAATAAGCTCAAAAAAATACACATATGCTCAAAAAGAAATAAAGTTCGAGGTAATAAGCTCAGAAAAAATACAAAAATGCTCAAAAACAAGTAAAATCTGAGGTAATACATCCGATGTTATAGTTTTGTGTAGTCCAAATGTAACCATTTCTCTTTTCTTAATCTTTGTGCCAAAAGCAATACATAACTATTGATCGAGACGGAAAGAGTATAATTTTATATATTTGAATTTCAATATTTCTACATTTTTTCCATTTATAATTTAATAATAACAATTGTTTAACAAGTAAACCCCGTACAATTTTTGCACGGGATTAAAAGTAGAATTGATTGTAGCTGGCAAAAAAATGGACCTTAGCCCAAATAACCAAAATTCATCAAACCTGGTACTTTGCGCCCGCAATATAAAAGCTTTACAAACTCGGCCACATGAACTTACTGCTTACTCTTGATACTTGCAAAAATAAAACGAGCATTTGATGAGAATAATCCCAACTATTACCCTACTTCTCAAAATAATCCCAACTACATTTTAACTCACAATAAATCAAACATTGAATACCTTCTTCTCAAAATAGACTCGACCAATTATTGACCTATTGGTAACCTACTGTTTCAGGTTAATGTCATCCACCATCATCTTTTCCACTGCCATCTTTTCGTGCCCCTTTACTGCCACCAGTCCACCACCATTCTTTTTTGCCTTCACTGCCACCACCATCATAATACTCCTAGAGATGTCACCACCACCATTCCATCACCGGTCCACCATCATCTACCTTACAGCTAACATCTTCCCCTTCAATGACAAACCTTTTCATCATCAATCACCACTATGTCAAACTTTTCCCCTTCCATACCAAACATTTCCAGAAATCAATTTCTCAAGCTAATAACACCCTTCAACGATTATGTGAATCAAAATCGATTTCCATCCAAATAAACCCAGATAAACTAAAATCTTCAAACCCTAAAAATAATTCCCCTGAAATCCCCAATTCTTTTTTGAAAAATTATGTGAATCTAAATAAAAATTGGATTATCATCATCAGAGATAGAGATTGTTACATATTCAATCAAACAAAACTATAACCAAATTCAACTACAATAACAAAAAAGGAGCAAGTTGTCAAGAATCTCCAAGTCGTTGTATTCCATCATCTTGTTTACTTTATAATTGAGGTACTTTCTGTCAATGGTGGGTGAAAGGTAAGTGATTAGTTCGATTTCGATATGGCGTCGGTTGTTTTGATGGTTCAATCGGAGTAGTTTGGTGATAGTGTTCATGTAGGGAAGTAGAGGTTTTCGTACGAAATGTGAGGGAGGTCACCGGCAGCAGCCGGCCAAAATGGTGACTCGTGAGGTGGTAGTTGCCGATGGTGAGGGTTTGGTGCTCAGATCTGGTGGCGGACTGGCTGAGTGGGTTGTTGGGGTGATGAATGGTGAATGGTGAAAGCTTATGGAGAAGAAGAAGAAGAAGAAAAGTTAATTTTATGTTTTGATCATATATTTACTAAGTACAGTACAAAAAAGTTGACCTGTTAAACAAGTAGTAAGTCATCTAGACTATTGTGAGTTTATACCATTAAAAGTTGGGATTATTCTAGAATAAATCTTAGGTGGGATTATTTTGAGCAGAAGGATAATAGGTTGGATTATTATTATCAATTAACCCAAAATAAAATTTGTTGTTAAAAGTGGGCACTGGCCACCTGCCTACGTCTCTCCTCCATTGAGTGTAAGGCTCATGCCCATTTTCATGTTAAAATAATAATTTAGTTGGCTAATTTCTAGCTATTTCAATGTATATATGTTCGTTCTCATGTGAACTTTTATAATATCAAAAATGTCAAAGTTATAAAAATTAAGTGTAAATTTATTAAAAATACTCGTTATAGTATCATAATGTGAGAAATTAACATGATCTCTCATACGAATAGAAGGTTTAGGGTAGTTGAATGTAAAGACGTGTATACATTCTAATTTTTCACAAATTCTTGTTTGTGACGGCACATATTCGTCACTCTTGAGTGACGGATACCATTTTACCTCATAAAGTACCCACTTTTTCTATCTCTGCAACACTATTCATGTGGCCCCCTTTCTCCACTAACCCATTTTGTTACCATTTTAACTCACAAAATATCCGCCACAAATGGTAACCCGTCACGAGGGAGACCAATTGCTAATTTTTACTCTATACTCCCTCCAATCAACTCCATTTTATATGTTTGTTTTAGGGAGTTGCTTTTTGTCGCCCGTGTTTTACTTAGTGTCGCCCGAATTTTACATGGAACTTCCAATTATGCCCCTTGCTATTTTCTTCTTCATTTCAAGAAAATTTAGTCCTTACATTGATCTTAACTTCATTTTAAGAAAAGAATAATTTTAAACCTGTTAACCAATTAACTTCAATATTTAAAATATTAATACCAAAAATTAAAACCATAAAATACAATTATTATAATAAACAATCCCACGCCAGCTCATCCATGAACATCATCCAAACCTGTTCGTGTGTTATCTACGCCTCTGCATTGGCGAGCTCGTATGGTGTGCACGACAAGTTCTACATTGGTTCGTGTATCGTGCACGACCACTCCTTGGCGACTTCATGTATCATACATGACATAGCCGTGGTTGTGTCTTGAATAATGCACGAACAAACTAGTTCGTTGGAACTCGAAAACATCCATTACTCGCACAAAACCCAAGTTTTAATCAGCTTCTAATTTGTTACTCTTAATCTCCTGGTTACCCATTATAATTTTGTTTAATGACCAATTTCAATAAGCCTAAAAAACACGAATTTTCCAGAAATTTGACACACAAATGCAGGCTAAAAATTGTCTAATTTAACTTAATTGAGTCGATGTTGCTACTGTAGATGCCAATTGTTATTGCCTAGAATTTACTAATTTTCCAGAAAATTTACACAAATTTGGAGCGCAAGAATTATCTACCTTAATTGAGTCTATGTTGCTACTTGCTATTGTAGATGCAAATTGATATTTTTCATTTTGGACGTATGTAGAGGAAACAGTTTGGTTTGGATGCGTGAGAGTGAATGTTAGATGATGGATTGGAAAATTATAAGTAAGGTGGGGGATGAAGGGACTTAAGGGTAGTTTTGACTTTTACTTGGGCGATTTAAGTAATTTACGGGCGATAAAAAGAAAAAGTGTTGTTTTATCATGTTTACCAAAGCGACTTTTACGCGGTAAATATCTTTAGCTACATATTTGTAAAAATTATAAAAGTTACATAAGTTAAAATATATTTATGTGGATCTTATTTGATTCGTCTTTAAGAGTACATTAAAAATATCTAAAGACGAATCAAATAAGATCCACATAAATATATTTTAACTTATGTATCGAGAGAAAATTGAAGTTGAATGTCCGCTTGTGAATAGTGTGCAAAAGAGAAACATGCAAAGTGGAGTTGAATGGAGGGGGTACTGTATATACTTTTACTCGTATTAACTACTATCAGTGTTGGATCTAAGAAAGACTAGCAGGAACACATCTCTAAAAATAATTGGAAATCCCGTATTTTTTAATGAAACTTATTTCGTTACTGATTCGTCCTCTAAAAGTTCGTATCCCAAATAGCAAATTCTGACTCGATCCTTATATTTACCCTTACGAAATTCAATGTATTTTAGAAGTCGGCAAACGATCCAAAAACAAGCTCAATACTAGTGTAATATCATGACAATCCAACAAATAAATCACAATTGGAGATTATGAAAGTAGAAATTGTAGTCAAAATGATGGAAAATCCAAGCTAAACTTATGGTTGGGAAGATCTAGTAAGATTAAAGATGCCGAATAATGGGCCCACATTTGAGCACTATTGTTGGACTTTTGAGTGGATGGTAGGGCTAAAAAGGGCTCTTATGAAGTTCAATGACAAGACCTTACAAAAGGCACATAGTAACCCATCTAGTGCCCTAACACGACAACTACAAAGAGTAAAGACACCTCCCCTCACCACAAATAATTCAAACCATTGGTTAATTAAGTCAAAAGGAAAAAAAGTGTTCAAACTTTACTTGTAAAAAGTAAGCACATAAAAATTGTGTCTCATAAAATTTTGTAAATTAGGTCTTGTGTTAGTTGTAATGTTCAAATAAATATAATTTAACTCAACTTATACCAATTACCTTGTTAAATTACATATTATAACTAAAGCACTTGATGTTATAAGTACTATTGAATGTTCAATTTTTACGGTAAACGCACTAATAATTCATCAATCAACTGTACCGACCATGAATTTGTTTCCATCAATTATTCAACATAGTTGAACTTTTTTGTTAACTTAAGAATATATTTTTATAGATAATCTTAATAGGAGCCCCGCACGAGCTTTTCAACTAATAGGTAGTGATGGAAGTGCACCAAATTGGGTCGTACCTTGCTTTGGTCCACTGTGCCTTGAAACAAAACAAGCACACCGTAGACACATGGGGGGTTGTATGGGTCGTGCCATGCCATGTCCAATATCGAAGTTTTCTGGCCTTGGCACAACCAAGTACAATGGCATGGTAGTTTGGGCTGCGTCATGCGTGGGTTGTTGTTGTGTCAGCCTATATGTGTAATACCCCGTATTTTTATATAATATAATTAATTAAACGGATATTATTTTATGTTAATTATTATACATTTTATATCACATTTATGTCGGGAAATAGTTGAGTCGATAATTAGTTAATCTATCGCAAGTTAATAAAGACGGGTTTAGAAGGAATTCGAAAGGTGAGCTAAACAATTAAACAGTGACCCATTTGAGCCGGCCCAATACAGTTTCAGCCCAATTAACCCTAACCCTAACCCTAATTAAACCTAAAGACTACCTACCCTAATCCCTCAACCCGCCTCCCTCTCAACCCAGCCGCCTCCCTCCTTTCCTCATCTCAAACTTCACCCTCACGCAAAACGAGAGAGAGAGAGAGAGCATAGGTGGTTGACGGTGCAGCAAGGACGAGCAAGGAACCATTGTCGACGACCTTGGGTGGCCGTGGTGGCAGCTATGGCGGCAGGAAGGTAAGGAGTTCAACCTTCCCTCTGTTTTTCATATTTGATGTCGGGTTTTGGTTGTTGTTTCGTGTCCTATAGAGGTGTTTCTGGTGGTGGTTGTCGGGGTATATGGGTAGAGTGGTAAGGGACGAGTGAAATGGTGGTGGTTATGGTGGTTTTAGGTGGTGCTAGTGGCGGTGAGAGGTGGCGGCGGGGGGTGCGAAAGAACGGGTTTTATACACGGGTTTCGGGCGGGTTCGGATGGGTAGCCTTGGGGTGGTGCCACCGTCGACTAGGGGGAGGTCGACAAGGTGGTGCTAGGTTGTCTGTGTTCGTGGGGCGACGGCGAGCAAGGGCGTGGTGGTTTGGCGGGGGTAGGGTTGTTGGTTGCGGTGGTGGTAAAAGGAAAACGGGAGGTGTTTGGTGAGCCGTGGTGGTGAACCGAGGCCAAATGGCGGCCACGGTTGGGCTCGCCGTGCGATCGACCTAGTGGGGCTGGGTTGTTGGTGGCTGGGTCGAAGTGGGGACCACGCCTGGTGGTTGTCGCGGTGGTTCAGGCGGCACGGGAAGGGTGTGGGCGAGAGTGATGGTGTGAGTGTAAGAGTCGGGTTTTTCGAGTGGTTTTTATGTTTGTTTCGGGTTTTCTTAAATCATTTAATTCGGGAAATCGTTATAATTCGTTATTTGACCGTACTCTTAATTAATTAACTTAATTCCGAGTTAAGTAAATAATTAAAGACGGGTTGTTTGAGTTGTTAAAGTTTGATTCGGGTTTCCTAATCGTATAATTCGTTTAATCCTTTATTTATCATATTAGTTATTTAATTTAATCCCCGAGTCGTTTATATAATTAGAAATGGATTTTTAGTCGGGTTTGTTAAAAGAGAAAAGTTTCTATATCGGGAAAGTTTCTATTTTTAGTAATTTCTATTTTGGGAACGGGAATAGTAAGTAATTGGTTATCATTTCATTATCTTTCAGAGGGCGAATTATTGTGGATTATCACTGAGCACCCGACTATTTGACTGCAGATCTGAGGTAGGGAAATACACTTGACTTACCGGTGTTGTTAAATTGTGTTGGGTTGTTGTGTTACATGTGACCGAGCTGTGATCGATGACTTGTGCGTGGTTGTAATTTATGTTATAATTCATACACTGGAGTGTGGTCGACTGAACTGTTCGTGTTGATTATGTTATTTCATTATTTTGATAGGCGGCATGATTTCATTCATTGATATACATATCATGTTGCATTGATTACTGTTGAGCATTGCATATGCATTGGAGTTGGAGGATGGTGTGGTGGTGACGATGATGAGATATGATGTGATGTTGTGATAAGGCCCAGGCTGGTTCTGCAGGACTTGCCCTGGTGTCCTCCGCTATGACGAGCGGATCGACTACGGTCGATATACATAGTCTACCGGGATCGGTATGGGTGGGCGTCTTGGGTTGTGTGTGATGAGTTGAGATGGAGATGGAGGTGACGGAGTATCATGCATATCATATTTATTGTTTTCTTGTTTTCCCTACTCAACCTCGTGGTTGACCACCACAATGTATTCGTGAACACCTGTGATGAACCGTTTTATGGGGAGCAGACTTGACAGGTTTAAGAGATAGGACGGGAGCTTGATGGGCGTGAGACACTGGATCAGACGACCTAGTAGCTAGATCATCATCTAGAAGACTTCACTTTCATTTACGTCAGCTTTTGTAATTTAATTTAAAAGGAGAATTTTGTAATAATTAAGTTAAAATATTATATAAATTGCCTTGGAGTTTAATTTGTTATTCACTACCTCGGGAAACCGAGATGGTAACACCGTCATTTATCTGAGGAGTCCTAGTTCAGGCCCTTAAATAAATGGGGGTGTTACAAAGTGGTATCAGAGCGAACGATCCTCAGGCCTAAACCAATGAACCTAATGAACGTAGGATGTGTCTAAATAAAATGAACCCCTGGGAACAAACTGCTAGGAGCTCACAGTGCGGTTAAGAAGGCGCCCTTAATGCGTGCTCTTTTGCCCTCTCAGTTTTGAACCAGGCAACCCAAGAGAAAACGAGTGAATGGGGTAGTTAGAAGGAAAACCTTGGATATAAGCGAGTTAATGTATACCTTGAGACCTATTGCGAATTTATGATATTTATCTGGATGAATGTGAATGACGTGTTGATGGTGCTATTATGTCTGGTGATATGTGGTTATGTGATCCCAAAGCCATGCTAGTATAGTATCGTGATAGTAATGAGAGACACCATTGAATTGCTTGTTTCTAGTCGTAGCAATCGTGATTAGATGTAAGGGGTAGGTCGGGAGGCGAAGGGACTTCTATGGGATAGATGTTATATATAAATACAAAAGCGTGAGATTTAAGTTAGGATGAGTTAGTATCGATAGTATGGTTGTAAGAGCTTGGAACATGAAAAATGAATGATTTAGAGTTGAAATCCGTTTTGTTTGATTTTACTCTGTAATTGATCTTGCTGTCATTTCCTTCCTGTTAATTTTCTACGGATGAAAATTTTATGAGAAATAGCCTCGTGAGTTAGTGTTCTTTTGGCGTTGGTTTCATGCTTATAGGGTATACGGATTAAGAGTAATAAATGTTTTAGTGGGCTGTGGTCGGGAAGTTCCTGTGCAGTGATGTTTTGACCAACGTTTTTGTAAAAATCCTCATTTAATTTGTGTAAATGATTTTTGCATAATTCCAACTCCATTGACTAGAGGTTTCGCACACGTTTTCAAATTGATAAGCCACGCAAAATCTTGATGTCTCTATATTAAATGGTAAGCCTTGCAAACTGACCCATGTTTCGGACCAATTCTTTGTCTCATACTTGTTTGGACCAACTGAGTTGTAAAATTCTTTAAAATTTGAATTCTTGAACTTTCGACCTCATTCTTTTTATCACGAACTATTAACTCTCTGTATGTTATGAAAAGTAATGTAACTCGAGTTTTCGTTGAACGGCTGTTTATTCGTGAATTTTGAAAGCTACAACGTGAATCATGACCTGTAAAATGTGCGTTCTATATTAAGTTTTCATACAGTTGATTGCTTAATTCATGAGCCTTAGTAATGTGGAATTATAATGTTTTATATGATGGTAGTAGCACGCATGTTCAGTACTTATATACCTTAACAAGTGATAAAATTTAAAACTTAGTTGATAACATTGTTGGCATGATAGCATGAATTAAATTGGATAGCTTAATTTGATTCTTAATCGAGGGTGAAATGTTTATACGAGTCCAGTTGTTTGCATACTTTGTATACATTTAGCATGGTGTCATGTCTCTGGGTGTGCATCTTATTTGCATAGTGGTCGGGTATATATATAAATATAAAACTATATTGTCAAATCTTGGTAAGTTGATGGCGTTAAAAGTTAATTGATCGTTCTAATATACACGCATGAATAATTATAATAATTGTGTCTAAATGTTCACACGTGTAGGGTGTCATCTGAGTTCCAATGTCTTCTACGCGAATTTGTGTGTCTCTAGTTATACTTGGTACTTTCATTGCAATAAATTATTTCAGTTGAACTTAAACCTATAACATGATAATAAACAGTGTTGTTATTTCTTATTGAATATGTTCGTTATCACAATGTCGAAAATGCTAAAGTGATTCTTGCAATTGTATGGGTGTGATATAAAGGAAACTGTTTGATATAACACGACAATTGGCATATTTATATTCTCGAGTCGTTACTATCAATTATATTAAAATAAAGATTGTTATGATAACTACGTTGACAATTATAATAGGATAACCCTTTGATGATTCACATGATATGCATTGGTTTTAATACTAGTCGTTATAGCTGCATCTAATTGAGCCTACGAGTTGCCTAATTATTTAAGTCGTGCAAATCAGAGAAGTTGTCCAAGTTGCTAATCTTTTACCATAGCTAGTGTTCTACAAAGTATATGATGGCAAATGTATATGTTTAAACTATTTATACAATATCTCTTGTTTTACTGAGAATGAATTCTACCAAGTTGCTGGACACAATTGAATGATATGGTTGCTAAAATGTGAACCATAGGTGTGATATAGAAGTAATGTTGTCGTTGTCATAGATCATATGTAGTTACTTTTATTGAGAAACATGTTTCAGAATTGATATCGTGCAAACAATTTTTTTTATAATTTAAAGTATGAATTATGGGTATGTTGGTGATTGCTTAAATTCATCGACCTAATTCGTGACCTAAACCAATGAGTGAATAAAGGGTTGAATGGACGTGTCAATAAGATCCTGTGATTGTGATAGATAATAGTGGTAGATCTATTTCCGTGGTATGTTTACAAATGTGAGAAGTTCTTAAATTGTTTTGTTGATTTTGCTCTCGCTCGTTCATAGTCTATAATTGATCATCAAACTTGTTTAGTTGTGAAACCGTGTAAACCTTGGTTCCTTTCTTGTTGTTCTTTTAGTTTGAGGTTGTGTTTTAAGTTAAGCATGAGCTAGTAATAAATGCTACTTGTTGACAATCGATTGATTCCTTAATAAAACCTCGTTTCGACCTTAATGTTGATGCGCAATCTCTTATCATGCATTCTTTCCTGTCACATGTGGTTGATAATGATTTTGTTGTATAGGTATATAAAAATTGAAAAGAGGTTACGAGGACGTAACCATGTTTCTAGTCGGGTAGGATTGTAAAATCTCAATGCTTAAATTGCACTTGTTGTAGATTGTAGTTGATCAAGTTGATGTTTCGTTGTGGGGTACCTATGCAAATGAGTTCTATATGCTTTGTTCCTACTTCATTGGTTGGTTGATGTGTAAAAGGAGAGTGTAGTTAAACTATTGATATTGAGATGGAGATTGGCCACTAGTATTGAATTGTGGGGCCTTTGTGCCGAGTTACATTTACGGTCCAGTGTGACCATGGTTATTGAGTTACTTGAGTTCGAGATCGGAATTTAGATGGAAGATGACGGTGTTCTCAGATGGTTATTTAGTTGTTATGCATTTGTGTTCTCAGGTAGTTATTAGTTGTAGTTAGTTGGGTTAAGTGAAAATGAGTTAAACTTCGGGACGAAGTTTATTTTTAGGAGGGCAGAATGTAACATTTCGTGTTTGTTATGTTTAATTGATGTGTCAAAAGTGTGTGTTAACCGTGTTAGAAATGCGTGACGTCCGTATGTACGATATAGTGTACCCTTAAAGGTTTGAGTACGGGAGCGAACTTCTGGACGAAGTTCATTTTAAGGGGGGAAGACTGTAATACCCCGTATTTTTATATAATATAATTAATTAAACGGATATTATTTTATGTTAATTATTATACATTTTATATCACATTTATGTCGGGAAATAGTTGAGTCGATAATTAGTTAATCTATCGCAAGTTAATAAAGACGGGTTTAGAAGGAATTCGAAAGGTGAGCTAAACAATTAAACAGTGACCCATTTGAGCCGGCCCAATACAGTTTCAGCCCAATTAACCCTAACCCTAACCCTAATTAAACCTAAAGACTACCTACCCTAATCCCTCAACCCGCCTCCCTCGGCCCGGCCGCCTCCCTCCTTTCCTCATCTCAAACTTCACCCTCACGCAAAACGAGAGAGAGAGAGAGAGCATAGGTGGTTGACGGTGCAGCAAGGACGAGCAAGGAACCATTGTCGACGACCTTGGGTGGCCGTGGTGGCAGCTATGGCGGCAGGAAGGTAAGGAGTTCAACCTTCCCTCTGTTTTTCATATTTGATGTCGGGTTTTGGTTGTTGTTTCGTGTCCTATAGAGGTGTTTCTGGTGGTGGTTGTCGGGGTATATGGGTAGAGTGGTAAGGGACGAGTGAAATGGTGGTGGTTATGGTGGTTTTAGGTGGTGCTAGTGGCGGTGAGAGGTGGCAGCGACAGGGGGTGCAGCAACGGGTTTTATACACGGGTTTCAGGCGGGTTCAGATGGGTAGCCTTGGGGTGGTGCCACCGTCGACTAGGGGGAGGTCGACAAGGTGGTGCTAGGTTGTCTGTGTTCGTGGGCTGACGGCGAGCAAGGGCGTGGTGGTTTGGCAGGGGTAGGGTTGTTGGTTGCGGTGGTGGTAAAAGGAAAACGGGAGGTGTTTGGTGAGCCGTGGTGGTGAACCGGGCCAAATGGCGGCCACGGTTGGGCTCGCCGGCGGCGATCGACCTAGTGGGGCTGGGTTGTTGGTGGCTGGGTCGAAGTGGGGACCACGCCTGGTGGTTGTCGCGGTGGTTCAGGCGGCACGGGAAGGGTGTGGGCGAGAGTGATGGTGTGAGTGTAAGAGTCGGGTTTTTCGAGTGGTTTTTATGTTTGTTTCGGGTTTTCTTAAATCATTTAATTCGGGAAATCGTTATAATTCGTTATTTGACCGTACTCTTAATTAATTAACTTAATTCCGAGTTAAGTAAATAATTAAAGACGGGTTGTTTGAGTTGTTAAAGTTTGATTCGGGTTTCCTAATCGTATAATTCGTTTAATCCTTTATTTATCATATTAGTTATTTAATTTAATCCCCGAGTCGTTTATATAATTAGAAATGGATTTTTAGTCGGGTTTGTTAAAAGAGAAAAGTTTCTATATCGGGAAAGTTTCTATTTTTAGTAATTTCTATTTTGGGAACGGGAATAGTAAGTAATTGGTTATCATTTCATTATCTTTCAGAGGGCGAATTATTGTGGATTATCACTGAGCACCCGACTATTTGACTGCAGATCTGAGGTAGGGAAATACACTTGACTTACCGGTGTTGTTAAATTGTGTTGGGTTGTTGTGTTACATGTGACCGAGCTGTGATCGATGACTTGTGCGTGGTTGTAATTTATGTTATAATTCATACACTGGAGTGTGGTCGACTGAACTGTTCGTGTTGATTATGTTATTTCATTATTTTGATAGCTGGCATGATTTCATTCATTGATATACATATCATGTTGCATTGATTACTGTTGAGCATTGCATATGCATTGGAGTTGGAGGATGGTGTGGTGGTGACGATGATGAGATATGATGTGATGTTGTGATAAGGCCCAGTGGTTCTGCAGACTTGCCCTGTGTCCTCCGCTAATGACGGGCAGATCGACTACGGTCGATATACATAGTCTACCGGGGATCGGTATGGCTGGGCGTGCCGGGGTTGTGTGTGATGAGTTGAGATGGAGATGGAGGTGACGGAGTATCATGCATATCATATTTACTGTTTTCTTGTTTTCCCTACTCAACCTCGTGGTTGACCCTGTGTATTCGTGAACACCTGCGATGAACCGTTTTATGGGAGCGGACTTGACGAGTTTAAGAGATAGGACGGGAGCTTGATGGGCGTGAGACACTGGATCAGACGACCTAGTAGCTAGATCATCATCTAGAAGACTTCACTTTCATTTACGTCAGCTTTTGTAATTTAATTTAAAAGGAGAATTTTGTAATAATTAAGTTAAAATATTATATAAATTGCCTTGGAGTTTAATTTGTTATTCACTACCTCGGGAAACCGAGATGGTAACACCGTCATTTATCTGAGGAGTCCTAGTTCAGGCCCTTAAATAAATGGGGGTGTTACAATATGTCAGTCCATTGTTATGGTACAAACTCATATCTCACATCGGTGTGAAAAGATGAAAAATCATCTTTATAAGTGTCCACAAAATATAATACTACGAGACCTTTTAGGAAGAAACCCAAGAGTAAATCCGTGAGGGCTTGACCTAAAGCGGACAATATCGTACTGCTATGGACTGTGGACACAAATGCAGCATGGGCCCAACACGAGATATCGACGCTTCCGCATTACAAGTGGTATCAGAGCCCAAGGACTTGGGCTAGACACAAGAAGAAGCATTCAGACAAGACTTGAAGGTAGCGTCCAGTGTAAGGCGTGGAACTCTTATAGCTTGAGGGAGAGCTAATATGTTTGCAAACGGCGACATGAGTCTCACGTCGATGAGACAGGCCGTCCAAGAGAAAGACCGTCAGCGACCCGGCGCGGCGAGGTGGGCTGAGGCTTACTAGAGGCAACAAAAGCAGTCTATGGTAAGTCCAAAGAGGCGGTCTGGCGTGGCACGCTAAGTCACAACTCACAAGATACGGACCTAGTCCGGGATATACCGGATGCAGAGGTTGTACGCAAGTGTAGCATAAGTCCCATGAAGGGATAATAGACCCCCGGGGAGACACATTGTGTGTCGGTTAAGGGGAGGTTATGAATTGATGATGCTAGGGGTGTCCAGAAGTTGGGCTTGGAAGGTGTGAGGAGTTCTCAATAGGAGTCAAGATGATGGTACTTGGTTTTTGGAGAGGATTGTTATGGTAGAAACTCATGTCCCACATCGGCGGTGAATAGATGAAAATGCATCTTTGTAATTGTCCACCAAATATAATACTACGAGGCCTTTTGGGAAGGAGCACACGAATAAATCTGTGAGGGCTTGGCTTAAAGCGAACAATATCGTACTATTATGGACCGTGAACAAAGATGCAGCATGAGCGCAACATGAGATATCAACGCTTCCGCATAGCACTCACAAATGTTGTTTTCTTTTGTTTTTTGGACATGCGAGCCCACAATTAGCTTTTCTTTTCTGATTTTTTGCATGTCAACCCACCAAACAAAGGATACTATTTTTTTTTTGTTTACGGGTCCTGAATATGAGTGAGCCATTGTGCTAGCTCGTGTGTTGTCAGTGGGTCGGCATAGGTGGTCCATGTCGTGCTAGGACTAGACACAAACTTTTTATGAAAACATTGGCATGGGCGCGGCTCGCAGCCCAGGTATGTCATATCGTGATAGACCATGTTAATCCCGTCTGTGTGAAAATGAGCCATGCAGTGTGATGATCCGCACACTCGAACCCTTAGATTTATTTCATACTTATGTAATTTCATTTCCCTTGTACATTTGTAGTAAAATAGTTTCTTAGTCTAGCATAGTTTTAGAATAGCTTTCCATAAATAGGTATATCGCTATTCTACACTAGTTTTGAAATTTCAATGTTTCCTGCTACCAGGATGTAACTATCATATTTCCCTCTTTAGGGAGTACTAGTGAATGAAAATCTACTTCCTACCTTGTGCCTTCGTATTGCTTGTTGTTGCTTTGTTGTGAACGACTCTTAGCCTTCACTTTACTAACAAGCCGTGTTTGTGGGATCGACACTAGGATCCCGACTCACACACCCGAGAACGATTACGAGTGCCTAGTGCCTGACAAACACTGGTGCCTAACGCTCTCGCTTTCGTTCTTGTCGAGTGTTGCCGAGACCCGAGTATCGTGCTAGTGAGCGATCCTTTACTAGTTCGAAGATCCTTGTCGCTTCCATCTTGCCTTGAGACGTGCAAGGGTGCGCGCCACGATCCGGCAAAAGTACCGGACCGTGACACTGGGGCATGCCAACCAACAACCCGCGTGCCCACTTCCGTCTCTATTAGTAGGTCTCCTGTAAGACTGTGTATTTTATTTTCTAATTTGAAAAAAAAAGTACCAACGGTAATAAATAGATGTATATATAAAATAAAAGGTTTACTAATCAAAATGGTACTCCCTTCAAATTCCTATGTTGTTCCCTTTTCTTTTTTGGGTTATTTCATGACAATAATCCATCATATTCCCCCTCTTCTCATATTAATCTATCCTCGTGTTTAACTGAGAATAATCTCATCTTTGACGTCATTTAACTTATACTAGACCAATAGACCGATTACCTAGACCAATAATCCCACCTGTGACGTCATTTAACCTTTCAACTCCCTTCATTTTATTCATAATAACAACACACTAATTTTATTTCCCCAAAACTCACTCCAACTCCACCACCACACACTCCCACCACCGACTACAACATCCACCTCCGACAACACCCACCACCCACAACACCCACCACCCACAACAACCCCCATCACCGACAACAACACCAACCGTACACTTCCTCTACCCGACAACACCAATGCCTTACTCCCTCCTTTCTCTCATTCCTCTCTCCTTTTTGTTTTTCTTCCAAAATCTGCCCAGAAATCCCAAATCAATTGTAATTGACCCCAAATTAAAAATAAAGATTAAACCCAAAAATCCCAAATTGTTCTTCTTCCCAAATATGTAACATGCTCTAAACTAATTTCAATATTAATCAAAACACAAAAATCAATCAAACATTATACTCCCAAATTGAACCAAAAACCCAGAAAATCTACTATTTTCGAGATCATGTATTGGTGTTGATCATGTATTGGTTTGTGATCAATAATTGAGTAGTAAATTAGGGTTTCTGTAAAGAGAATAATATTGAATTGGGGAACGCGGTGATTGAGAAGAAAGAGGATGGACCAGGAGAATGGTTTGGTCGGAGGATTGTAATGGTTTGGTTTAGCGAGTGAAGACGATGAGGAAGGTAAGTGATGGGCGGTCATTATGGTAATAGGGTGGGGTTGATAATAATTAGACCGGGCAAACAGATCAGGTCGTGTCGTGTTCGTATCAATATTAAATGGGTCACCACTACTTCAACTCTAACCCGACCCAATAATTACATAAACGGGTCATTTATCTCAACCCTAGTCCGACCTATTTAATTTTTCTATAGTCCAACCCGACTTGTTTAACCCATTTATCTTTAAGCAGGTCATTTTTAACCCATTTAATCCGTTTAACCCAATAAACTAATGCAATAAACTATGCTTTATAACCTTATTATCGCAAAGACGATAAATCAAAATGCTAATTTTAAGTTGTTTTGTTGAATTATTGACTTAAGCGAAATATATTATAACAATTTAAATAAATGGTTTATTCGTGTCGGGTTCGTGTCAAAAGACATCAACCCTAACCCGACCCATTTAAGTTTCGTGTCGTGTCAACCCAATTACTTAAATGGGTCATCACATCTTCACCATAACCCGCTAACTTCGTGTCGGGTTCGTGTCGTGTTTTCGGGTCGTGTCAATGGTTGCCGCCTCTAATAATAATTGAGTATAAATAGTTGATGAGATGATTTTTTTTTTACAGTAGGTGATCAGATGATGATACAAGAAAAATGAAGAATTAGGAATAAAAGAGAAAGAAAATATAAAAACCAAGAAAAAAAAAGAAAAAAAAAAACAATGTCCTGTTGGTTATAAGAGGTAAATAATGGTCTGGGTCTACTATAAGTTAAATGACGTCAAAGATGAGATTATTCTCAGTTAAACACGAGGATAGGTTAATATGAGAAGATGGGGGCATATGATGGATTATTCCTATAAAATAACCCTTCTTTTTTTGCCCAAGAATTAAGAGAATCAATTTGGACAACACAATATACAAGACCCCACATGTAGTTGATTTTTGACCACACAAGCTTGTCCAAAAAAGGAAAGAGGAAATAACAATGAAATTGGACGAAAAGGGAAAAAGGAACAACATATGAAATTAGAGGGAGTAATAATTTACAATAAAATAGAGATATATGTATCTGATGAAAGAGTCACGTCGAGCCACCGCATAATAAAGGATTATGACAAACATTTAAGGGGATATGAAAAAAGTTGACTCCTGATAACATGGTAAGAGACAGTCTCTCACAACTAACAAATATTCCATAGTATTTATCTACTCATTTTATTAATTTTATTTTATTCGGATTCATTTCTTCAACTAAAATATTGGTATAATGAAATCTCATATGGGAGTCATAACAAATTAATCTAAGAGGGGTGATTTCTTATTTAAACTTTGAAAAACGAATCAGGTAAATTGCATTATATATAGTGATTAATGAAGTTTCTATTTGATCAAGCATCATTGTGTTTTTTCTTTTGGTGTTTTTAAATCTTTAATTCGAAATTATTTGCGTGTCTTTAGTTCTTAGGTAATCGAAAGCAACACTAAACAAGGGTAGGAAAAAATCTTGCACATCAACAATCAAACACGGAAACTTTCTACTCCCTCTATTCAACTCCACACTACACATATACCCTTTTCATCCATTCAACTCCACACTACACATTTCCTAAAAAGGAAATAAAAAAGACCATTTTATCCTAATTCCAACAACTTATTTACATCAAATGTCATTGTTGGCCCACCCTAATCCACAATAAAACCCCACATTTATATTCTTTTCCCTATGTATTTTCAAACGTTTTTTTTAATATGCTCCTTAATACCTGTGCAAAAAGCATATGTGTAGTGTGGAGTTGAACGGAGGGAGTTGTAGATACCCGTATCCGTCGATATTGGAATTTATAGAGAACCCGACAAACACCCGATGATGATAGGACACATGTATTCTTTAGTTGTCATTGTCATTATTTGGAGCTCGTTTTACGAGGTAGAATGGGCGTCGTCGATGAAGTATTTTATTAATTTAAATGATATTTAAATTAATGTTTTTTAGTGAGTTCATTTTATTAATTTAAATGATATTTAAATTAAAGCTTTTTTAAAGGGATTTCAATTTAATTTATTTTATTTTGAATTTATTTTCCCAAGTTTATTTTATTGAAAATAAAATAAATATTTGATTTGAAAAATCATTTTATGAATATATTTGATTTGAAAAGTCATTTATTTTAATGTGTTATTTGATTTGAAAAATCGATTTAAAAAGCGAGGAAAGCTCGTTTCAACCATGTGTTTTTGAGCTCGATTTTAGCTCGGTTTTTGAGCCCGTTTCTTTTGCGAATTGGCACGAATCTCGAGTACACTAACCCACCTAAGCCAATACCCTTCCACCCTTGTTCGAACCCCCCAACCACGGCCCAAATTCTCGTCCAAAACAAGCCCCAAACAGCCCGCACCAAACCGAGCAGCCCCTGTTTTGGCAGCTCAATTCCCGAGCCCAAACCCACTCCAAACACCACCAAAACCCGTACCCATTAACCCTAACCCATACCCTAGTATCCTACCCATATTATCCTAGCTTAATCACCAAGAAAACCCTCCTCAAACCCTCACAAAAACCGATGGACAGCAGCCATACGGGATTGAGCCCGACTGCCTCCTCCTCTCTTTTAACCTATTTTAAACCCTTATAAATACCACCCCTTCACCATACATTCATTCCTCTAAATTCTCCATACATCCAACCATCACATAGAAGCTTTAAACCTCAGAAACAAACCCTAAACATCCTTCAAAAACCCTAAACAAAACCGACATACAAACTGAAACTGTTTGTGTGTCCTCCTCGAAAAGCAACTCGTTCCTCTATCAAACCTCCATCAAAACTCGAGTTTCTTGTTCCTAATTAACCACATAACATCCATCTACACATTAGACAAATATTTACGAGCCAAATTGCCCTTGAGAGTACACGAAATCCCTCGAAAAACAGAGTGTTATACACTCTGTTTTCGCGGTTTATTCTTGTCTGTCCAGTTCTGTTTGTGCTCGTTTTCATCTTAATAACCCAAAACGAGCAGGGGTTGCTTTAAGATTCCTGTTCTCCTCTCTTTCTAGTTTCCAAAACATCTTTCGAATCGAATTTTCGTCGTGAAACGAGGGAGATATCACTGTTTTAAAATCGCTGTCCAGAAACTTTCCAAAACGCGCGTGTGCTTTGTTCTTCGTCGACGACGGCCTCTCGAGATAAAACCTACCTTCGATTACGACCTAAGACGGTGTCAACGATACATGTAGGTTGAGGGTGCATCAAATCCCCTTCTCTTTCCTTTTTTATTTCGTTTTTTATGCTTTTTTTATAGCTTGTTTTTTTGTTTGTTTTTTTGTTTGTTTTTTCGATTGTTTTAAATTAACAATGAAACTAGTTAGTCCGAGTATGAGTTAAAGTACCACTATGAACACCCGCGTTGACTTGAGATGGGAAAAGAAACCGCTACATCTGTCGGTCGTACACCCCCGTCTCATTTACATATCCTCGTGTTCAAAGTAGGGCATAAATAAAGCAATTATCTAACTTTGTTCTTCGTTTTCGATCCCCTTTTGTTTCGGCCAAATCGATGGACCCTAGGACCCGTTGCATGTTAGTTTAACCTCTGATTGTTAACCTACGACATATTTAGATAACATTAATTTAATTTAATAATCTAATTAGACACGATAGGTGGCTTCGACGTAAGTTATAAAATCAATCGACGATTCTGTAAATAATTGAATGCATCTCTCTCTTTCACCTAATTTCTCGCTAGTATAAGAGTGCGTGATTATCACCTTCTTATTGACACTCGATGAGTTAAATTAATTAGCGAATTTGACCTAATTAGACCCTTTAGGCCGTGTAGAATGCACCCTCATGCGACCATCAATCAACATCGTTTTTAACTCATTTTCTAACTTGTTTCCTATCCCTTTTCGCAATCATTCGATCTAACCAATGAATCTAACTTAGGAACTAGGTTGGCCTCGTCTTGGGCCGTGATTTGGCCGTGTGTTTTGGCTTTCTTATTTCGTTTCTCTTTCTTTGTTTATCATTTGTTCTTTGTTGTTTCGTAGCTTGTAATTTACAGTTTGTTTATCGAGTTGTAATTTTCAAGTTTGTTTTACTTTTATTGAGTCAAAACCTTTTCTAAAAACCTTAGTCTTGTTTGGTTAGATGGTTGTTCCCCAATGCTTGTAGGAGCGTAGTAAACCGCATGTTGTTTAAAGCGACATGGCCCGGTTTATGCTAATGCATGCTTTGGTGCGTGGCCCTATGTCTAATTCGATGGGATTAAGTGAAAGCACACATTACGAGGAGTGACCCAAGGTCGTGTGTCATGTGAGCCGTGGGCCACCCCTCATGTGCACGGTTTTCAAGGCCAATTGGCCGTATGTTTTGTGTCGTGTATTGTTTTGTTTGTAGCCATTGTAATTAGATCGAGTTGTAATTTATTTATCGTTGCGTCGGCATGAAATGCCTGGTTTGTAATAGGTAGATCCCAACGGCTCCCCCATTCCCCCTTAAGCCTTGTTTGCTTTGTTTGTATATTGTTAGACTAATCAACCCACATGCTAAATTACAACTTTGACAAAGTTAGTTTAGTTGCATCTAAAACGACATAGAAATTGTTGTCACATGATAGGGTTAAAACAACGTTTTGCACATCATACATCGCAGTAGCTATGACCTTGTTTGAAATCCAACACTTGACTTAGTAGAGGCCGTTATCGACGGGCGGGGTTGGGTGTCCTTATGGGCTTCCCAACACGTACCCTCACCCCTTACTCAAGATCTATGGTTTGTGGATCCGTCTAAATACCATTGGATTACGAGAGTCATTCAAATCGAGTGATATAGGGTACAAGTCTTTATCTTTAATCACTCGTAGTCGATTGGCTTTATGCTTTTCGATGAAAGGTGTAAAGTTGACTTGAACGGTTCCAAGTTCCCAAAAAACTTGGTGGCGACTCTAATATGTCTTAATTCGATTCGAAAGAACCTCGAGTCGATTATGCCTCAGTGTGGATCCCGCGGACGCAGCCTTCCCGAGGGCCTTGTCCACGATTTGGCGACTCATTTGGGGGAAAAGAGGACTAGTTACATTGTGTTTCTAGGGTCTTTTCCTCCGAGGTGAAACTTGAAAAGAAAGTGTTGGAAAGTAAAACATTACTCATAGTGCTACGATTCATGCATAAACCCTTAAGGACTTGCCCGGGCCGTCCCAGCGTTTCTTCGTGATGCGTGGGGGGCGACGTCCCACTATGACAGGAAGCTGCACATTGCTCGCTTCCACTTCGCCTCGCGTGGTTCTTGGGAGTGGGGACGATCTTCTAGGTACTTTACCTTAAGACACCTTGCTCTATAAGACCGCAAAAGGATGGAGGGCATAGACCTTCTTGTAGAAGACTTGCCGAGACTTAGAGATGTCTAGGAGCATACATCCTTATAACATGAGAATGACAATGTGCAATGTGTTTTCCCGAGTCTTCATTTTCGAAAATTCCCATGTCCTTTTCAAAACCGAACTGTTGAACAACTTATTTTCAAAATAGCATGGTTTTAAAAACGCGGAACGCTGCCCAAATAGGACTAGAAATTTCGGCCCAAAATGAGCTTTTATAGCCGGCATGCTGCCCATTTCAAATCTCATTTTCAAATCAATCCTTCATTTTTCAAAATCAATCCAAAATATTTCTCGAACCTCAACCAAGCATGAAATGCGTCGAGTCGTGTCCGGGTCATGGCCGTGTTAGGCCGGGTGTGTTCTGTTCTAAGAGTCTAGAACACGACCTTGTTGGGTCACCCAAGCTCACCTCTTGGGCTTCGAGTCATGTGGTCGACCTTTTGGTCTAGGATAGTCTACAAAAAAAAAAACGTCCAAGCTAGGCCCTTTAGGACGTTTTCACTCGAATCCATGGGCTATGTTAGCCCAATCACGGGTTTAGTCACACCAAGTCCAGTTTAGAATCGAGTTATGACAGTTTGAGTCATGTCGTTTTGTCGAGTCTAAAATGAACCGATGTCTAAATCCAACCGTGAGTCGAACCTTTGGTTAGTTAATCTCAAGTCGAGTCTTTGTTTGAGTCAAGTTGGGGTCGTGTCCTTAAGTGTGCAGGGGCTCTTACTTTAAATATTGACTCAGTACGGGGTTTTCTTGTAGAAAGGCCGCCAAAAACCCGACGTCAAGCGATGGAAGATGCTGTTAACAAGCTTACTGAGGCCGTGAACCTCATGATGACCCGAATGGATGCAATCGAATCTAAGCTGAGTGAAGATTCCCCTCCATCTACCCCACCTCGCGCGTCGATCCGGAGAAACGGTTCAAGTTCATCGAAGACCGTTTGAAACTCTCCCAGGGGAAGAACATCCACTACGAAAATGCTAGGGCCTATGCCCCGATTCAGGATAAGTTGCCCACGAACATGGTACTCACTGACATCCCAAAGTTCAAGGGCACCGAAGATCCAGTCCACCATGTTAAGGCCTATAAAGGTTACTTAGCACTGAAGGGAGTACCTGCTGACATGCTCTCTGAAATTTTCGCTCAATCTCTGGATGAACACCCGAAGGCGTGGTTCTACAATCTGGACCTTAAGAACTTTCCCACTTTCGAAGATATTACGGTGGAGTTCTGTAAGCACTATGCTGACAATGTCGAGATCCAAACCAACATAAGAACATTGGAGGTGATGACACAGAAAGACAAAGAAGGCTTTACTGAATTTCTCACAAGATGGCGCGCTGAAAGCGTGAAATTAGCCAGGAAACCTGATGAAGTTGAAATGGTAGATAAGTTCGTGAAGAATTTACGACCTGTTTACCGTAATGCTCTGAAATACCAGAATTTTGGCTCTTTCAAAGAATTGATAAGAATCGGGATAAAGGTAGAAGATGATGTCATAAGGGCAGAGGCTGAAAAGCCAAAAGGATACCAAGGGGCCTCGTCATCTAAGACAAAATCCCCAGCAACGACCCATATTGATGAAGCCATCAATCTCTTAGAAGGGCAATCGAAGAAACCGCAGCGCCAAGCTCCGAGGGCATTCACCGATATCGGATGCACTTATACATACGCTCTCCAAAGGCTCATAGCCCAAGGAAAGCTGAAGCCTATTGGTCCAACTCCGGACCCTCCCGCTGATCAACAAGGTAAATGGTATAAACCAAATTCCTACTGTGCCTTTCATCAAGGGAAAGGCCATGATACTGAAAGGTGCTATCGACTGAAGCACGAAATTCAAGACATGATTGAGAACGGAACGCTCCCGATCCCAGCTGTTAAACCTAATAACATCACCAATCCATTTGGCGATCACTCCAACTTTGTTTCTGTCGAAGACAATGTCGATTATTCCCATCTTATACGCCCATGTCACATGAAAGGGGTGTTCATCGGGAAGATATTTGTGGATTGCTTTGAATTCTTGCCAAACCCGAAGAATGAAATTCAAGTCGGGAGTCGTGCTCCAGAATGTACTCCTCTCGTTAACGAAGTTAATAAAGGACAATTCGATTCACCAACCTTCATCACTGGCGTAGATCCTCAGAGGACTACCTCAGGATGGAGGCAGACCATCAAAGGGATCAAGAACCAGAGCCGAGCATCTAAGCTGACAGCTGAACAAGAGAAAGCTCAAGACCAGATTTGAAAATTATGAGTCGGGATCTATTTTCTTATTTTAGTCGAGTCGAGTCTAGGACTTTCTTTTCCAGAAGTTGAGTCGTTTGTTCCGCGATGACCTAGGATGTGTCCTAGGAATCATTTCTTCGAGTCTGTTAAGCATTTGTCATTCCAATAAAAGTTGCAGTTTCATTTCCAAATATGTCTTGTTTTCAATCCTAAATCATTCCGAAAGCATGACAAAATGCACAACACACTCAAAGGCATCCCTGGGGTAGAAATATGTCCCGTTTCAAAATGTAAGGTACAATAGGATCCCGTGTTTGATTTCTTTACCTATTCCATGTCTGGTGGTAGAAAACCTCCATCTGAACCAATGTTTGTGACAAGCTTTTAGATGATTCTATGACGAACCCAGACTAGCTCCTTGTTTCCCCTATCGATGATGGAAGGCAAGCCCATCCCCAACAAAATCATCCCATCCCGAAGAGAGAAGATATCAACCCGTTCTAACAAGGAATTGTTAGTTCCTACCCAAATTAGTTGGCGAAGCCCAGTTTTCAAGGTGTATCCATTTATGACTAAGAGAATGAATAGAAGATCATTTTCAAAGAGAGAAAAAAGATGAAAAAGAATGAAAAATGAGAAAAAGAGAAAAATTGGAAAAATGAAAAAAATGAAAAAATGAAAAAAGGAAAAAAAAGTGATGAAAGAAAAAGAAAAAAAGAAAAAAGATGTTGAAGTTATTGCGGAATGCTTTTTGGTTGAATGTCGAAGTTACGGAAGCCAAAATTCAAGTCAAGTACCCATAGTTGAAGTTCAATGGGCGAAGCCCAAAAGCTTAAGTAGTAACCTCTTTACCCTCTAAGTCCTTCCGGAGACAGTTACAAAGGGATAATCGGGAATTTTGAGAATCATTCCGCTTGTGTTGTTACACCCAGCCTTTAGGGTCCAGACATGGAAATTTGAACCCACATCATTTTTCAACCCATTTGCACTCGTGGTTCATCAAACCCGAGACACCCATTCCAACCACATCAGCAGCCATAGCCCTTGGCCTTAGCACCACAAAACGAACCTTCAGAATGATGGTTTACCCTGCGAACCTATTTTTACCAAGCTCCACATCCCAAAAGATCCAAGCCTTTTACACCTAACCCCAGACACGGGATACAACGGTACCTTACAGGCTAGAATGGGATACGACATGATACCTTAGGTGAAACCTTCGAGTGTGTACACACAATCAATATGCCATGTTTATGCACCTTGATCGAACTACGTCGGATTTGATTTCGCTCCACGCGAATACGTAGGCAGTCCTTCAGAATAAGGGATTCAATCCACTCATCAACCAAGTTGTCATCTTATCGGTTTCTTACGGGTCTTAACCAAGTCCAAATGAAGCCACCTTTGTTTGAGTCGGTCTTAGCTTTCGATGTAGGCTAGGATAAGGATTTAGGTTCAGATGAGTAATGTCAAGTCTCGGAATGAGCTTTATCTAACGGTGTAGGCAAAGATGCTCAGTCAGATAGGTATGGGTTTTTGTTGGGAACAGAAAATATGAAAAACCCGCTGAAAAGAAAGAAGGCGTGGAAGAAAAATAGTAAAAGCCCGCTGAAAAGAAAGAAGGCGGTGGCAAGAAATAATGAAAACTCGCTGAAAAGAAAGGAGGTGAGGAGAAGAGTGACAGAATGTTCCCAACAAGAGTGATGTGTGATGTCTAAGTGTTCTCATAAAATCAACATGTGTTTAGTGTCTGGGCGAAGCCAACGTTGTTGCTCCCTGAGTTTAATCCACCTTGTCAATGCCAAGTGATCTTGATTCCCATGTGCCCTCGGGAGCACGCCCATGCCATACGATATCTCCTTCCCAAGTCGACGACCTTGTGATTCCCATTTGCCATTTTTTGGCGCCGGAACGGCCAATTTACATTTCTACCCTCAACAAGTCAATAATTGAATTAAAACCCGTGCACACTTACGGTTTTATTTTCCTTTTTTGTTTTATGGTAGCGGGCTACGCCCACGTGGTTTACGAGTCATACAGAGTGTCTGAGTCGTATTTCATGCTCACCTATTAAGGTTCGATTTCAAAATGCCAAATATTTCAGAATTTCGAAATTTCAAAAACTTTTTGCGAATTATGGATAGATGATCCATGTGGTGGTACATTTCAAGTCAAAGTTCAATTCTCAAAGTTCAAAATCAAATTTTGGGTCGACGACCCAACATCCAAATGATTCGTTTCAAATTCAAATTTCGGGTCGATGGCCCAATTACTCAAAATTTTCAACATGTTCAAATTTTGGGTCGATGACCCAGTCTTTCAAATTCAATTTCAGGTCGACGACCCAGCATTCCAAAACATCAACTTCAAACCTCGGGTCGATGGCCCAACATACTAAATGATGTCAAATTCAAAATTCGGGTCGATGACCCAATTATTCAAAATTTTCAAATTCAATTTTCGGGTCGATGACCCAATCTTTCAAATGATCTAATTTTAGGATCGATGATCCAAATGTGCTTATGTGATGATTATTGCTAGTACGTTTTTGTGTTTCAAATATAGCGGGATATGCTTCAATCGGGGCTCTAAAGTCTTCGACTTTAGAGCCATTATTAAAATCAGGGGCTCTGAAGTTGGCTTCGAGACCATTACCAAGATGTAATGGATGACATCCACTCGAATTCAATTCAATACAAGAGTATGAAATGGAAGAATTCCTTAGGCTGAAAGCAAATGATGAAAGCGACGGCAACCTCCTCGGAAAGTCCCGTCCCATTTGGGCACCCCCACAGATGATAAGCTTTGGGCAAGTGTCAACTGATGATGAATTTCGGACAAATGCCAGCAGATGATAAACTTTGGGCAAGTGTCGGCGATTCTTAACTACGACGCGGTTTGATTCCGTCAGAAACGGATACGTAGGCGCCTAAGGATAAGGCTCAATCCACCATTTATGGGTCGATGACCAACGATGATATTTCGACACAACGAAGCAAGAGTCAATCCCCAACGAAGTTTCGGTATGATCTCTTCTTATGGTCAAGCGAGCTTATATACGCAAGTCTAATGGACTATAAAGGACCCGAAGAATCCTCGGTCGAAAGGGACTGGGGTATACTGACTTTCGCCTTGTCCAAGCCTCGGTCAAAGTGGGGGCTCTGTAGATACCCGTATCCGTCGATATTGGAATTTATAGAGAACCCGACAAACACCCGATGATGATAGGACACATGTATTCTTTAGTTGTCATTGTCATTATTTGGAGCTCGTTTTACGAGGTAGAATGGGCGTCGTCGATGAAGTATTTTATTAATTTAAATGATATTTAAATTAATGTTTTTTAGTGAGTTCATTTTATTAATTTAAATGATATTTAAATTAAAGCTTTTTTAAAGGGATTTCAATTTAATTTATTTTATTTTGAATTTATTTTCCCAAGTTTATTTTATTGAAAATAAAATAAATATTTGATTTGAAAAATCATTTTATGAATATATTTGATTTGAAAAGTCATTTATTTTAATGTGTTATTTGATTTGAAAAATCGATTTAAAAAGCGAGGAAAGCTCGTTTCAACCATGTGTTTTTGAGCTCGATTTTAGCTCGGTTTTTGAGCCCGTTTCTTTTGCGAATTGGCACGAATCTCGAGTACACTAACCCACCTAAGCCAATACCCTTCCACCCTTGTTCGAACCCCCCAACCACGGCCCAAATTCTCGTCCAAAACAAGCCCCAAACAGCCCGCACCAAACCGAGCAGCCCCTGTTTTGGCAGCTCAATTCCCGAGCCCAAACCCGCTCCAAACACCACCAAAACCCGTACCCATTAACCCTAACCCATACCCTAGTATCCTACCCATATTATCCTAGCTTAATCACCAAGAAAACCCCCCTCAAACCCTCACAAAAACCGATGGACAGCAGCCATACGGGATTGAGCCCGACTGCCTCCTCCTCTCTTTTAACCTATTTTAAACCCTTATAAATACCACCCCTTCACCATACATTCATTCCTCTAAGTTCTCCATACATCCAACCATCACATAGAAGCTTTAAACCTCAGAAACAAACCCTAAACATCCTTCAAAAACCCTAAACAAAACCGACATACAAACTGAAACTGTTTGTGTGTCCTCCTCGAAAAGCAACTCGTTCCTCTATCAAACCTCCATAAAAACTCGAGTTTCTTGTTCCTAATTAACCACATAACATCCATCTACACATTAGACAAAGATTTACGAGCCAAATTGCCCTTGAGAGTACACGAAATCCCTCGAAAAACAGAGTGTTATACACTCTGTTTTCGCGGTTTATTCTTGTCTGTCCAGTTCTGTTTGTGCTCGTTTTTCGTGCCCAATAACCCAAAACGAGCAGGGGTTGCTTTAAGATTCCTGTTTTCCTCTCTTTCTAGTTTCCAAAACATCTTTCGAATCGAATTTTCGTCGTGAAACGAGGGAGATATCACTGTTTTAAAATCGCTGTCCAGAAACTTTCCAAAACGCGCGTGTGCTTTGTTCTTCATCGACGACGGCCTCTCGAGATAAAACCTACCTTCGATTACGACCTAAGACGGTGTCAACGATACATGTAGGTTGAGGGTGCATCAAATCCCCTTCTCTTTCCTTTTTTATTTCGTTTTTTATGCTTTTTTTATAGCTTGTTTTTTTGTTTGTTTTTTTGTTTGTTTTTTCGATTGTTTTAAATTAACAATGAAACTAGTTAGTCCGAGTATGAGTTAAAGTACCACTATGAACACCCGCGTTGACTTGAGATGGGAAAAGAAACCGCTACATCTGTCGGTCGTACACCCCCGTCTCATTTACATATCCTCGTGTTCAAAGTAGGGCATAAATAAAGCAATTATCTAACTTTGTTCTTCGTTTTCGATCCCCTTTTGTTTCGGCCAAATCGATGGACCCTAGGACCCGTTGCATGTTAGTTTAACCTCTGATTGTTAACCTACGACATATTTAGATAACATTAATTTAATTTAATAATCTAATTAGACACGATAGGTGGCTTCGACGTAAGTTATAAAATCAATCGACGATTACAAAATAATTGAATGCATCTCTCTTTTCACCTAATTTCTCGCTAGTATAAGAGTGCGTGATTAGCACCTTCTTATTGACACTCGATGAGTTAAATTAATTAGCGAATTTGACCTAATTAGACCCTTTAGGCCGTGTAGAATGCACCCTCATGCGACCATCAATCAACATCGTTTTTAACTCATTTTCTAACTTGTTTCCTATCCCTTTTCGCAATCATTCGATCTAACCAATGAATCTAACTTAGGAACTAGGTTGGCCTCGTCTTGGGCCGTGATTTGGCCGTGTGTTTTGGCTTTCTTATTTCGTTTCTCTTTCTTTGTTTATCATTTGTTCTTTGTTGTTTCGTAGCTTGTAATTTACTGATTTGTTTATCGAGTTGTAATTTTCAAGTTTGTTTTACTTTTATTGAGTCAAAACCTTTTCTAAAAACCTTAGTCTTGTTTGGTTAGATGGTTGTTCCCCAATGCTTGTAGGAGCGTAGTAAACCGCATGTTGTTTAAAGCGACATGGCCCGGTTTATGCTAATGCATGCTTTGGTGCGTGGCCCTATGTCTAATTCGATGGGATTAAGTGAAAGCACACATTACGAGGAGTGACCCAAGGTTGTGTGTCATGTGAGCCGTGGGCCACCCCTCATGTGCACGGTTTTCAAGGCCAATTGGCCGTATGTTTTGTGTCGTGTATTGTTTTGTTTGTAGCCATTGTAATTAGATCGAGTTGTAATTTATTTATCGTTGCGTCGGCATGAAATGCCTGGTTTGTAATAGGTAGATCCCAACGGCTCCCCCATTCCCCCTTAAGCCTTGTTTGCTTTGTTTGTATATTGTTAGACTAATCAACCCACATGCTAAATTACAACTTTGACAAAGTTAGTTTAGTTGCATCTAAAACGACATAGAAATTGTTGTCACATGATAGGGTTAAAACAACGTTTTGCACATCATACATCGCAGTAGCTATGACCTTGTTTGAAATCCAACACTTGACTTAGTAGAGGCCGTTATCGACGGGCGGGGTTGGGTGTCCTTATGGGCTTCCCAACACGTACCCTCACCCCTTACTCAAGATCTATGGTTTGTGGATCCGTCTAAATACCATTGGATTACGAGAGTCATTCAAATCGAGTGATATAGGGTACAAGTCTTTATCTTTAATCACTCGTAGTCGATTGGCTTTATGCTTTTCGATGAAAGGTGTAAAGTTGACTTGAACGGTTCCAAGTTCCCAAAAAACTTGGTGGCGACTCTAATATGTCTTAATTCGATTCGAAAGAACCTCGAGTCGATTATGCCTGGTGTGGATCCCGCGGACGCAGTTCCCGAGGGCCTTGTCCACAGGAGTAGTTGTTAGGTCTACATACTGTCTTATGAGACTTAAGACTTGGGGAGTTGGGGTATATAAGGGACTAAGGTGTCGTTTTGTGGACAGCGGGCCGCCCACGGGGGCGCTTGGTGAGAAACGAGGGACAAGCGTTTGCATTTTTGTAAGGAGTCGCCACCAATTTTTATGGGAAATTGGAACCGTTCGAATACCTCGTGTCATGTCAAGACACAAAGTAGTGACATGAACACTAAGCAATCGTTACCCTTAGCATTCTATGTCTAGAATGACTCTCGTGGATGCTAATGAACACGGGTGCTCACGGAGATCTGGAGTAAGGGGTGAGGGTACGTATTAGGAAGCTCTTTTGATCGAACACCTAATCCCGCCCGCCTCGATAGCGGCCTCTACTAATGATTAGGGAAGTTATTCGTACTTGATATATCGTCGGCTATATGCATGCAATGCAACATCCATTAGATTAATCCTAGCATGTGAGAATTAATACTAAGTCGGTTGACACGTAATTAGGCATACAATTGGGTCGAAGTTAGATTTAAGATTCAATTACATGTGAAAACATACAAGCAATAAAAGAAATACAATAATTATGAATTACAACAATGAAAATTACAACGATTACAATGGAATAGGCGATTTATGTCGAAAATACCTTTAAAACGGATAATTTGATAAAAAGGAATAAAAGAATAAACACGACAGGTCAGAAGGTGATAATACGGATAATAGTTAGTTAATACGTAGACTAATTAAACTAGGTCAAGGCAGAAAAGGAGTTCAGGGACAGAAATCATCCTGGAACAGGCGCAGCAGAGACTGCGCCCTCTGGAAGAGGCGCAGCAGTTGCTGCGTCTGTTCCAAGGGTGAGTTCTGGCTGTGAAGCCGGAACTGCAAATCGTTAATGTTTATTGGTAAATTTAAGGATTAATTGATGATATTACTCGGATGAAAGTGATTTAATGGATTATTTACATATGAAGGTGTCATAAAAGCAGTAAAACATGAATGAGACGGAAGTGAATGAATTAATTACATGAAGGGACGATGTTAATGAATGAAATCAATAAACAACTAAACAAACTAATTAATCTAAACATGATGAATGATGATGAACATATGAATATGGATGCGAAATATACCAAAGATAAATCCCAGAAACTCAATATTGATGAAATTGAATCTCTAAAACTAGGATTGAATATTGATGACGAAAACCCGCAAATATTGGATTATAAGGGATTTAAGTCGGACTAAATATGAATTAAACATGTGAACATGATGATGATTAAATATACATATGATTATTAAACTATCATGCGAACGAATTGACGAAATAAGCGAAAGAAAATAAACAAACAAACACGAATTACAGAGGACGAAGGAAGAAGAAAAGAAGCAGGAACTGCGGCAGCCTCACGAAGAGGCGCAGCAGGGACTGCGCTCCTTCGAAGAGGCGCGATTGCTTGCGTCTTTTCTCGACGTCATCTCATCGGAAATCCGCAAAAACAGGTTTTAACGAAGGGTTTTAGAAATCGATTTTAACGGTGTTTTCGACATAAATCTTACATGAGTGATACGATAAAATAAAAATACAATAAATAAAAGAGGATTATACACCCTCAGACTTACATGTTGACGGAACGAGATGAACTAAGATATCGACTAGTGAATGCTCGACGCGAATGCAAGGAAAGTGCCCTCGTAAGAGGAAAACGATTGAAATAAATTGATTAATTAAGATTGATTGAGTGTAGTTGGTCAAATTGGTCGGTCATGCAACGGAGAGGTGGTACCGGAAGATCCGAGCTTACGTGGTCGGAAGTCCAAGCACGTAGGCGCCAATTAGTAAGAACGAAGTCTAGAATGCAAAGGGAGAAGAGAAGGGCGGACACTCGCGTGAGAAATATGAGGAACGAAAGCTCCTATTTATACTAAACACGCGGAGGAATTATGGTAAGACTAAGATACGGAAGGAAAGATCCGGAAACAACCGACTTAGGTTAAACGCGAAACTTGGACAAAAAGAAAACCACTGGAAAAGGCGCGGCGGTGCTGCGTCCCTTGGAAGAGGCGCAGACTTGCGCGTCCTTTCCCGGTAGGTTCCTCTCGCGTAGAAAACGCGTTTGACAGCCTGTCGTATTTTAGGCATAACTTTCTCTACAAGACTCGTATTTAGGTGATTTTGGTGGCGTTGGAAAGCTAAGAGAAAGATCTAGAACTTTATGTGAAATAGGCCTGACCCACAAAAGTCGTTATGACCTCGTAAAACGGGCCTAAAGATCGGGTTGTCATTTTAACTAAATGAAATGCACATTTTGTAATGTAAACTTTTAGTTTAGCCTAATGAAGTGACATGAGACTCAAAATGAGATATAATATCAACATTTATGACATCCTAACCTTAGGTAGACAAGGACATTGCTTTGACTCGGGATTTGACGGTTTTAAGAAATGAAGACGGTTTTTGACCCGGACTCCAAATGTACTCTAATTACTGCCAAAACGACCGTATCGGCGCGTAGATGACAACTAAGAGGTAGACATTAATGTTTGAGCAATCACTTGACGATAATCTTATGAACTGTCACAAATCGTTTCGCGAATCAAACATGCGGCCCAATCATCACCGGGTGGTTTGCGAGAGGTGCAGAAACGAGGTGTCTACAGAGCCCCCACTTTGACTGAGGCTTGGACAAGGCGAAAGTCAAAGTATAGCCATCAGGCAATCGAAGATTACAACTCGACGACTATGGCGGCGCAAGGCGCTCGAAGGGGTCTGAGCCAGGACCTGTCGTCGGGAACATTTTAGAGTCTGTCGACTATCGGGAGGGTCGTTTAAAGTCCATTAGACTACGTAAGGAAGCTCGCCAGCCATAAGAAGAAACATACCTGAGATACCCCTGGGTGAAACGGGACTGAAGACGCTTCGGCAAAACTCTTTGATCTGAAGATAACTCGGTGTCTGAAGGCATTAGGGGTCATAGGGATTCTGAAGAAGCTTCTTAACACTTCCGAAGGCTAACTCTGAAGGCTACTTCTCACTGAAGGAAGGATGAAGGATAATCCTCTCTAAAGGATTGAAAGGGGACTTAACTAGGGGGAATCTGCCTGTCTCTGTCCTCAAGCAAACTCTCACTGGGGAATGAAACGATGACTTTGGGGAATCTGCCTGTCTCTGTCCTCAAGCAAACTCTCACTGGGGAATGAAATGATGATTTTGGGGAATCTGCCTGTCTCTGTCCTCAAGCAAACTCTCGCTGGGGAATAAAGCGATGACTTTGGGGAATCTGCCTGTCTCTGTCCTCAAGCAAACTCTCACTGGGTGATAAAACGATGACTTTGGGGAATCTGCCTGTCTCTGTCCTCAAGCAAACTCTCACTGGGTGAGCAATACTGCAAAATACCGCTGCGCTGGAGAGAAATGACGATTAGGAACATCTTGACCGTCATGGAAGAACCCTTGGTGAGCAATACTGCAAAATACTGCTGCACTGGACATAACAATTTGAGCAATACTGCAAAATACTGCTTCGCTGGAGAGAAATGAATAGGGGTGTGTCGAAACATCGTCAGATAAAATCCGCTCGTTGTTGCAAGCGAAGTCTTGATAAAGTACTGCTTCTGATACTTACTTGCATGGTTAGTAGCCACACAAGAATGCAATCTAATATGTGCACGTAAGCAATTATCACATGGACCTTGAGTGAGGAAACACATAGGCTTTGCAAAAGTTGTTTCTTTTTAAAAGTTGTTTACAAATTGTTCAAAGAAGTTTGTCGTTTATAATGCGATATGCATATTCAATGGGCTTTAGACACGTGACTGACGCGACGTAGACCTACTAGGACGTGACACGAAATGTAGACTTAGGTTTGACCGACGCGACACTAACTTAGATTTGACGCGACACAGGGATGACTTTGACAGACTTTGCTTAAGCATGCGCAACCCCTAGCCAAGTGTGGGTGACAATGCGTATCGGTTCCAAAGGTAGAAGAATTGCAAGAATGATGATAGCATATAAAGGCAAGGCATGAGCCATGGATCATCTGTCTAACATGACTTCTTTGGACATCGTTTGCTGTAAAAGAGACTCCTCTTGAGGCACGATGACTTGGAGAATTGATCTAAGACCTTTGTCATTGTCCGGACCGAGTACTAGCTAGACTTAGAGGAAGGGTGTCATCTTGGAAGAGAAGCCCCCAGGATGAGAAGATGACTTTGGACTTTGGTAAAGGAGGCTTAGGTGACAATAAGGAGCCCCCAGTATAGAGGTGTTGGTTGTGGAAGGGATGTTAATTGAGGTTGGAAGGTTGAAAATTGAGGTTGGTTGATAATTGAGATTGAAAGTTGGGATGGTTGAGATGGTTGATAATTGAGATCGAAAGTTGGAAGTGGGGATGGTTGTGTCCTTGAGGACTGCCTACGTATTCACGTGAAGTGAAATCAAACCAGATCGTAGTTCTGAGGTTTGGTTAATTTTGTTTGGGTGTTGTGGTTGTATCCTTCTTGTGTAAGAAAGGACTGCCTACGTATCCACCTGAAAAGGTGAAATCAAACCAGATCGTAGTTCAGGTGTGTGCCTAAGCTAATGTTGTTAGGACCTTAAAGTGCAGGGGTCACAAGGGTATATTCCTTTGGTGACTCGAAGAATCGATTTGAGATAACTCCCTCTGATCATAGACCAAAGAGGTATAATTAAGTTTGTAAAAAATTCCTTGTCATGTGAGCACACCTAAAAGTGGACCCTAAGGATGAATATGGGTATGCCCCATTCTACGTAGCAAAGTATTTGAAGACTCCGTATATGGGTCAAGGTGAAACTGGATTGGATATTTGGAATGTGGCGCTCGGTAATAAGAGGTTTTGATGAACAAATCTCTGGAGCTTGATTTTGTGGAGTTAAGGCTTTATGGGGTTATGGCTTGTAATGTGGCTTGGAAATGGAGTCTCTTGGCTTGATGTAGCCTGAGCACATAAAGGGTAGGTTGAAATGACGTGGGTTCAAGCTTCCATGTCTTGGCCCTAAAGGATGGGTATATTTGACGAGCTTGAGAGGATTCTCAAAATTCCTAACTATCTCCCTGTAACGGTCTCGAGAAGGACTTGTGATGTGTGAAAGGCTAAGTAGGGGTGCTAGCTGACCATCTTGATTGGTGTCTCGATGTTTCAGCAGTATTCCGTTCAGTACTTGGATTTTACACTCGTTCTTGATTCAGACTCAGATTCTTGGTCTAGAACTTATATTGGCTTTTGCTCAGATTCTTGATTCAGGTTTTTGAGGATGACTTTAACTTTGACCTTGGGTATTGACTTGACTTGCTTGATTGAGCCTTGTTCTTATTTTGACTCTTTCGTCTTGGATTATGGGCATAATTGTGGCCTTGGATATTGACCTCAGTTTCTCTTGATTGAGCCTTCGTCCTTGATCATGGCTCGTATTGTCTTTGGACTTTCTTACTACCATGTACTTGAGTCAGACTAGCACCTTTTGATGTGAAACGGGTTGGTCTTTAGTAACACGGGTTGTTTATTGTGGGAAATGGGCTTGCCTTCCGTCATGGATTGTCAACAAGGAGATGGTCTGGATTCGTCCTAGAATCTCTAGAGATATGCTCGTCTACACTGGGTTATATTGTGGTTTCTATTGCCAGACATGGAATAGGTAAAGAAAGAACACGGAGTCTTAGGTCCTCTACAACTTTGAACGGAACATCATCTAAGTGTACTCATATTGACTGTCGTGTGTGGTTCATTTGTTCGTTTTAAAATGTCTCAAACCAATTCTTGTTGTCACAGGAAAAGGGGAAAGGAAGAGATATGATAGAATATGTGGATTGAAAAGTGTGCTTTTATTGAAATGAATAATGAATGTATTTAACATAGATATGAGAAGACAGGTGACTCGTGGGACAGCCCCCAGGTTGTCACTAGAAATGGAAATGGACACGAAGAGAGATACTAGAACAAAAATGAGATAGAAAGCCTAAGACTCGGACTCGGACCCAGACTTTGACTCGATCCTAGAACTAGACTCGTAATCATCGGCCCACGCTTGAACATTTTCTCTTCCAGCAACGGGCTTCGACATCCGGCTTTGAGCATTCACCAATTTGAGCACCACGTCCTCATTATTGGAAACACTAGAAGGATAACAGTCAAGAAGAGTTTCTTGATAAGTGGTATATCCATGAGGATTGCCTAAGTTACCTTGTGAGTTAAAGGTTGAGAGGGACAACTTCCCGTTTTCGATCATGTCCTGGATCACATGCTTGAGCTTATAGCACATCTCAGTATCGTGTCCTTTGCCCATGTGATACCGGCAATAGACGTTCTCATCCCAGAACCTAGACTTCTTTTCTGGATCAGGTGTAGGACCGACAGGTTTCAATATTCTTCGCTCCATGAGTCTATGAAGGGCATCCGTGTATGTAATACCAAGGTTGGTAAATTTCCTAGGAGATGTGCCTTTATTTTCGGTAGCCTTTGTAAATGACCTTGGAGGGTTGTTAGTTACTTTCTCCTCAAGACTGTCAAATTGAGGGTTTGTCTGGACATTCTTCATCTTGAAAGATTGGGTCTCAATCTTCCTATCCATTTCAGTAAATTGATTCCCCATGTGGGAAAGCCGAGAGTTTAGAGTATCAATGGCTCCCTCTATCTTGGAAAGCATGAGCATTCCACTTTGGACATCGTCCTCCTTCGGCGTTTTGATTTCTTTGTCATCACGAGGATTGAGAAGATGAGAAATGTCTAGGAACGATCCTTCATTGTATTTAGTGCTATTAGACCCAGGAGGGTCGGTCCCATCAAATTGCTCCACAAATGGTGGCATTGGAAGCTTGCCATCCTCGATCATATCCTGAATGGTGTGTTTCAAGAGTAAACACTCTTCAATACCATGGCCTCTACCTTGGTGATATAAGCAGTATTTGTTGCCCTTCCAGAGGTTCACTTGTTTCTCTAAAGGTGGATCCGGAGTCGGACCTATTGGATGTAGCTTACCTTGGGCAGAGAGTCTCTTCAAAGCATCGGCATAAGACATGCCTAAATCGGTAAGCACCCTTTGATGCCTCCCAGGTTTCCTTTCAGCTATTTTTGGCTTTCTAGGACGATGGTTAATGCAAGAGGTAAACTTTGGACGACCTAGACTAGAGGTTTCTCTAGGTGGGATGTTCTTTTCCACCATTCCATTTTCAAGGGTGAGGACGCGAATGCTCAAATCTTCCATTGCAGCTTGAACTCGTAGGACTATGGCATAAACGTCCTGGAGAGACACGGTGATGGTGGCTTGAGCTTCTTCATGACTTTGCTGATTGACAGAACTTGCGGGATTCCTACTCGACAGAAATGATGCGCGTTACAACTCGATTCGACATGGGATCACGCATACCAAGGCAACAAACAAGGAAGGGACAAAATGACACATCTAGACTTGACTTGTGAATTCGTGAAATGTCGTGAGCGACTTCTCGTGTTTGAATTCACGGTGCTTGACCTTGACCTTTAGACTCGAGTGTTGACTTTGACAGAGTGATGTTTATGTGATTGATCTTATTGACGGGATTGATGACACATGTTGATTCTAGACTCGAGGTTTGCTTATAGGCGTTAAGAAGACTCTTGTAGTTTAGACTCAAATATGAGGCCCATTGAGACTCGTGTGTTGAGCCTCGGAACGCGTGACTCGAGTGTTTAGATCCTAACTGAATTGGGGTAGGGGGTCCAAAATGACGGCGTGACGCCTTAGGACTTGACTGAATTTTGAAAAGACCCAAAATGTAAAGGAAGACGAGTTTATGACTCGACAGAGTTCCGACTAGGACATAGTCGGTTTGAACTTCGACTCTAACTTAGCCCAATTGAATTTACATATTTACATTTACACGGTTCGAAAATATTTTGAATAAAACGTTTTTGTTTTTTTTTTTCTGGACTTTTTTTTTTTTTTTCGCTTCTTCTTTTTTCGTTTTTTTGGACTTTTTTTTGTTTTTGGATTTTTTTTTTTTGAAATGGGTTTTAGGCCCGAAGTTTGACTCGATATACGGATAGAGTTTTTGACCGGATTTTGCGCTAGTCTAGGCCCTTTTCGAAATTTTGATTAAAAAAAGGGTTTTTGATTTTTGAAAAAAAAGGTCATGGTTTAGTTTAGAAATGGTGATCACGTAAGGTACACACATTTATACAAGCATTATAACGGGATGCTGAGTGCATTTAAAAGGGTTTTGGTTTAAAGGGTGGGTTGCCATACCGAACCATCAAACCCGAAGTCTGTGGAGAGGCTCGTGCCAAACAAGAGTAAGGCCGATTCCTAGTCCATTTCCTCAAGTAGTGAAGGCCCTTGATACAAATAAGAGTAAGCATCATGGTATGGATGACGTCAATCGCTATCCATCCTTAGGCCCAAATAAGAATTAGGACCGTTTAGACGGGACGATTGGTCGAATGGGTTGGGTTGGGCCTAGGAAGGCCGAATAAACGGTCTAGGAAGACCGAGTTATGAAAACCGACAATTGTCTTGTACAAACTATTCCCTAACCTTGTTCGAGTTTCACCCTAGCTACACATAAGTGTATTATCCCCAGCGGAGTCGCCAAACTGTGGACAGCGGGCCGCCCACGGGGCGCTTGGTGAGAAACGAGGGACAAGCGTTTGCATTTTTGTAAGGAGTCGCCACCAATTTTTATGGGAAATTGGAACCGTTCGAATACCTCGTGTCATGTCAAGACACAAAGTAGTGACATGAACACTAAGCAATCGTTACCCTTAGCATTCTATGTCTAGAATGACTCTCGTGGATGCCAATGAACACGGGTGCTCACGGAGATCTGGAGTAAGGGGTGAGGGTACGTATTAGGAAGCTCTTTTGATCGAACACCTAATCCCGCCCGCCTCGATAGCGGCCTCTACTAATGATTAGGGAAGTTATTCGTACTTGATATATCGTCGGCTATATGCATGCAATGCAACATCCATTAGATTAATCCTAGCATGTGAGAATTAATACTAAGTCGGTTGACACGTAATTAGGCATACAATTGGGTCGAAGTTAGATTTAAGATTCAATTACATGTGAAAACATACAAGCAATAAAAGAAATACAATAATTATGAATTACAACAATGAAAATTACAACGATTACAATGGAATAGGCGATTTATGTCGAAAATACCTTTAAAACGGATAATTTGATAAAAAGGAATAAAAGAATAAACACGACAGGTCAGAAGGTGATAATACGGATAATAGTTAGTTAATACGTAGACTAATTAAACTAGGTCAAGGCAGAAAAGGAGTTCAGGGACAGAAATCATCCGAAACAGCGCAATGAGATCTAGCCCTCTGGAAGAGGCGCGGCCGATTCTTTGCGTCATTCCAAGGGTGAGTTCTGGTATGAAGCTTTAATCGCAAATCGTTAATGTTTATTGGTAAATTTAAGGATTAATTGATGATATTACTCGGATGAAAGTGATTTAATGGATTATTTACATATGAAGGTGTCATAAAAGCAGTAAAACATGAATGAGACGGAAGTGAATGAATTAATTACATGAAGGGACGATGTTAATGAATGAAATCAATAAACAACTAAACAAACTAATTAATCTAAACATGATGAATGATGATGAACATATGAATATGGATGCGAAATATACCAAAGATAAATCCCAGAAACTCAATATTGATGAAATTGAATCTCTAAAACTAGGATTGAATATTGATGACGAAAACCCGCAAATATTGGATTATAAGGGATTTAAGTCGGACTAAATATGAATTAAACATGTGAACATGATGATGATTAAATATACATATGATTATTAAACTATCATGCGAACGAATTGACGAAATAAGCGAAAGAAAATAAACAAACAAACACGAATTACAGAGGACGAAGGAAGAAGAAAAGAAGCAGGAACTGCGGCAGCCTCACGAAGAGGCGCAGCAGGGACTGCGCTCCTTCGAAGAGGCGCAGCAGTTGCTGCGTCTTTTCTCGACGTCTGTCTACTGGAAATCCGCAAAAACAGGTTTTAACGAAGGGTTTTAGAAATCGATTTTAACGGTGTTTTCGACATAAATCTTACATGAGTGATACGATAAAATAAAAATACAATAAATAAAAGAGGATTATACACCCTCAGACTTACATGTTGACGGAACGAGATGAACTAAGATATCGACTAGTGAATGCTCGACGCGAATGCAAGGAAAGTGCCCTCGTAAGAGGAAAACGATTGAAATAAATTGATTAATTAAGATTGATTGAGTGTAGTTGGTCAAATTGGTCGGTCATGCAACGGAGAGGCTGGTACCCGGAAAGATCCGAGCTTACGTGGTCGGAAGTCCAAGCACGTAGGCGCCAATTAGTAAGAACGAAGTCTAGAATGCAAAGGGAGAAGAGAAGGGCGGACACTCGCGTGAGAAATATGAGGAACGAAAGCTCCTATTTATACTAAACACGCGGAGGAATTATGGTAAGACTAAGATACGGAAGGAAAGATCCGGAAACAACCGACTTAGGTTAAACGCGGAAACTTGGACAAAAAGAAAACCCTGGGAAAAGGCGCAGCAGGTGCTGCGTCCCTTGGAAGAGGCGCAGCACTTGCTGCGTCCTTTCCCGGGTAGGTTCCTCTGCGCGTAGAAAACGCGTTTGACAGCCTGTCGTATTTTAGGCATAACTTTCTCTACAAGACTCGTATTTAGGTGATTTTGGTGGCGTTGGAAAGCTAAGAGAAAGATCTAGAACTTTATGTGAAATAGGCCTGACCCACAAAAGTTGTTATGACCTCGTAAAACGGGCCTAAAGATCGGGTTGTCATTTTAACTAAATGAAATGCACATTTTGTAATGTAAACTTTTAGTTTAGCCTAATGAAGTGACATGAGACTCAAAATGAGATATAATATCAACATTTATGACATCCTAACCTTAGGTAGACAAGGACATTGCTTTGACTCGGGATTTGACGGTTTTAAGAAATGAAGACGGTTTTTGACCCGGACTCCAAATGTACTCTAATTACTGCCAAAACGACCGTATCGGCGCGTAGATGACAACTAAGAGGTAGACATTAATGTTTGAGCAATCACTTGACGATAATCTTATGAACTGTCACAAATCGTTTCGCGAATCAAACATGCGGCCCAATCATCACCGGGTGGTTTGCGAGAGGTGCAGAAACGAGGTGTCTACACGTTTAGTTGCTATACGAGAATTAATTTCCCATGATTTTATGAATTGGCGAATTTATGTGAGGGGGCGTTTGTTTCGCGTATGAGTATAGGTTTGGAATCAGGAATCATACCTGGGTGGTATGGGATATGAACTCCATTCCTCATACCCTGTGTTTGTTTCAATTCTAAGCGGTATGGGTTTGAAACTCAGTTAAATTTGAAATAAGTAAAATAAAATATTTTAAATAATAATTTTTGATATTATAAAATCATGAAAATAATTTTTTACTCAAATAAGTATATAAAAAATTGATTTACAATATGCCATAGTTTTTGATTTCACATGTTTTACTCATTCTAATTTGATACCCATGGGTATCAATTTCATACCCACCCCCTTCCTTGGGTATGAGAAACCCATACCTCATGGGTTTGAGGTATGGGTATGAAACCCCTACAAAACTCAAAGAAACACTTGATATGAGTTTGGCTCATTCCAAACTCATACCCCATACCTTTTTTATTTGAACCAAACACCCCCTGAATTATCTAAAACTCGTTGGATTGACATCTGGGAGTTGAATTGACATAAAAGTTTCCAATTATCTAGGAGGGGCTAGGTAATCAAACTCCTCCATTATGGAGGAGTCGACAATTCATGGGGAAAAAAAATCCCATGATTTAAGGTATGTTTGGATAACAAAAGTGAAGGGAAAGGGAGGGGTAGGGAGGGGGAAGGAGGGAAGGGAATGGGAGAGAAGGAGATGGAGGGGGAATGAGGTGTGAGTGTTTGAATACAATTTCCCTTCAAATCTTGCCTCTTGTGGAAATATTTTGATTTGCCTTGAAAGAGGTAAAATAGATCCCTCCAAATTTCTCTTCTCTCATTTCCCTCAACTAAGGATGACAGAGGATAATCCAGGATCCTACCCATATTCGCTGGATCGAACCCTAATAGAGAGGCTATGGATCTCATTTTTATGGATTCAATGGATATGGGTCAGTTATGGATCTTGGAAAATCTACGTGGATATGGATATGGATTTTGTCGCTAAGATCCAAACCCTACATAAACCCATATTTTTTATTTTATTTTTAAATTTTTAGATATATAAGAATCGTTAACGTTTATAGAAGTCATGTTTTCTTATCTTTTATTCAACTCTCCTATGTCAGTTATCTTAGTTCATAGTCATTAACGAATTTACAACCTAATTTAAAAATTCGAGGAATAACAAATAACTTTTTTCATAGTACAAATAATAACTTATGCGGTAATTTGTTACTTTATCATGATAAATATCAACATATTTTATATCTATAATTTTATTAAACATTCTAATGCGTTTTATGTAATTTTAACAGTGAAAATAAATTTAGAAGATGAAAAAATTAACGAAATTTTTTGAAAAAGATTGGACCCATTTAAGACCCAAATCCTACCCAGATCCATGGGTCTGCAAATTTTGGACCCTGTGGATATGGGTCGGATATGAATCCAACATACCCCTTCCTATTCTACATAACTGTCCCAGTTTCAATTTTCGTCTATTTACAATAATGTCCCATTATCCGTTTTTGGTAAACTTTTATACTTATTTTAATCACTTCAACCCATAACAATATCGCACCTCATTCCACAACAATACTTATTTTAATCACTTCACCCACAATAATACCCCACAATACCTTTAAAAAAGGATTACGCATCTGAGGTAGTACCTCAGACCTTGTAGTTTTTGAGTATATACACATTTTTTATGAGCATATTACCATTTATAAATATAGTTTTTGAGCAATATTATATTTTTTTTGTGTAATGTTTTTAGTAAATGTGCTCAAAAACTTTATACTAAAGTAGAACTCAAAAACTTTACAATAAAACTCAGAAAATAAATAATAAGAGGTACTACCTCAGATGTATAGTCTATGAACTGTTTTCCTCTCTCCAATTACCTCACCCCACCACAATACTTTACATTATTTAACTCACTTTCTTAATTCTTGAGCAATTTCAACAACGAGACAGTTATCGGGAATAAGAGGAAGTATATAATATGGATATGGATAAGGATACTATATGACCCTACCCATTGTCATCCCTACCCTCAACACTTATTTGTTATTCAAAGAAGGGATTTTAAATCTTCTACTGTCCCTCCCTTTATTCTCCTTCCAAATTTCTCAATCCAAACATCCTTAGGGTATGATTATCAGTCAGACTCACCAAAGTCTTAAGACTCTGTCACATCAGCTTTTCACTAACTTTTATTATTTCTTTATTGTTCAGACTCACCCCAAACTTTATACATTATCCGTCAGACTCACCTCAGACTTTACTTTTTTCACTTTACTCCTTTTTTTCACCAAAAAAAATGATACATGGAATTCACTCATTGGTTAATTTCCCTTTAAAGTGGGGTCAAGACACACCCAAAGTATTAAGTTGAGTCTTGGATTTCCAAGACTCAACTTAAAACTTTGTCAAGATTATGCTAGATTATTGGTAGTCTTGAGTAACTCTTGTCTTAAGACTTACCAAAGTCTTGACTCAAGACTACCAATAATCTTATCCTTGAGGTAACCAAATATCTCCCATTTTTTTTTTCAAATTATGAGATTTTTCAATTTTCATTTTTATGCGGGCAACTAAACGAGACCTAAGTTTTTAATAACCAACGGAAATACAATAACGTGCAGTGGACTTGTGGTCAATTAACAAGTACAAAGACGATCCAATCGTTTTCTAGTTTCTACGAAGGTCAGTCCTTACTCTTTAGGTATCAAATTGTGTGGAATGGCTCGTTAATAAAAGTGTAGGGGAAAAGACTAGAGAGGAATGGAGGATAGCAAATTCCGCATAAAACGGAGCAGCAAAGCAGGATAGCCGGAGGCCTTGAGTGGATCCAAAAGACTCGCCTAATGCACCGGAACCTTTCATTTTCTTATGCATCTGTGGTCCAAATCTATGTTCATGCACCTACTCGATCTCATTTTGTATTTTTGTATCACAATCTAGTGGGATTTCTTCATCAATATGTCACTTATGATGTTGCGTAAATGCAATTTATTCAACACAAAGAAGGTTATAGTTATCGTTACATGTATTGATGGTAACATGTAACATTAGGGGCTAAATAAATGTGGATGCATATTTGTATAAGATTACGTAAAAATCAAATGAATTACTTTAATTCATTTGTGTTATAACGTAAAGTAATTTTATGTTGTAAAATCTAACGTCACTTCACAATGGCTATATAAAGGATTGAAATCCTTTGGAAAATATATCTCACAACAAATATCAAACAAGGTAACTTAGCTTGGTGGAAAATAGCAAGTCCGGTTTGAGGGTGAGAGGCAGTATAACGGGTTTTATAATACAATAATTTAGGAGGTTACTCTAGGGGTAATATCATTGACTAATATTACTGGAGGGCTATAGGTTGTTATCTTGTATTATCGTGGGTTTCGAATTGGAATTAATTTGGGACGGTTACGTTGTACTCATACTATATTATTATAGTGGATTCTAGCCGATTTGGCTAGTGGGTTTTATTTCCGGTTTGGAAGGTTTTGCCCTGGGTTTGACCCTAAATACCGTCTCATCTTATTATTTCTTACATTTATTTACTTTTACGGTTTACTTGTCGATTGGTTGCTTCCGTTGCGCGTGGGAGATTGGCGCTAATTTCATTCCCAACATATGATTTATACCGTTTTTGTTTTATATCGAGAAACTTTTAGATTTGTCCTTAAAAATTGATTTGTTATAGAAACTTTTACGTTAATCGTTACAGACATAATTGAAACGTGGTGAAATATAATCATAAAATTGTCGAAATATAGTAATAACATATGGCCATATACTGATATACTCATATGACAGCTGGTCTCTCTTAAGATGGTTATATTCTGTTTAAGTATAAAATGGCTCAAATACTAACTGATATTGTTAGCAAGTTTTTATCATTTTCAAAGCATTCGATTTTTTATATATCATCTAACTATTTACTCCTAACCCGTTTATATTTAAAATGATTATGCCCGTTTTAAACAAGAACACAAAATCTCATTATAGACGGCACTTATCCGTCTATAACTAAAAACGGGCCAAATACAATATCATATTCCTAATAAGACAAGGAACAAGTGGGGTGGTGGGGGCCAAAAATATCACCACTTTCAAGCTATTAGACCCGTCTTTAGCTATAAACGGATATTATCCGATAACAAGACTAGCTGAAACAAGAATTTGTAGGTCATGTCAACAAAACAAAAAGATGTACTTGTAGCTCATAGTAGTAGCCTCAGTAGGCTTTGGTGACCAAGCTATGAGCCTATGATTCACAATTTCGAGAGCTGAAATTGGACAATAATTAGGGACAGTTTATCAAATGAGAAAAAGTCGGTTAAAAATTAACCCTTTTTAACAAAAAAAAAAAAAAGTGCTTTACTTATCACAACTTTGGGGGTAATAGTCCAATTAGGAGGGGGCCTTTACATAAAAATCAAGTTTATTATTACTCCGTCTATCCCAGTCAATTGTTGTTTTTGGTTTTGGCGCAAAGATCAAGAAAATAGAAAAGGGTTAATTACTAAATGACAAGTGGACCAAATTGAGTGTGAAGTATCAAATTGCTCATCAAGTTCATTCTTAAAATAGAAATGACAATAATTGACTGAAACACTCCAAAATAAAATAGGAAAACAAATAACCTCAGACAAAAAGAGTGTTATTTCTTTTAACAAAAGTGCTTTAATTTATTTATCAAGAAAGCATAACCTACTCAGTACACACTAGTCACTACTAGGGATGGCAGTGGGTCGGGGACCCTACCCAGACCCTGAGGGTCGGACCCTAATGGGTCGGGTATGGGTCTCATTTTTTCAGACCCAATGGGTATGGGTCGGGTCGGGTATGGGTCTTAAGAAAATATTTTGGGTCCGGGTCCGGGTCTAAGTTATGAGACCCATACCCGACCCTTAGACCCTTTATTAAAGAAAAAAAAATCAAAATCACAAGTTTTATGAATTCATACTGGCAGACTGTAGAAACCCATGGCAGACTGTAGAAACCCAACTAAAGTCTTTTCTCTACCCTCATCCCATAAAGTGATAAAACTCAACCAAACTCTTCTGACAATACCACCACTCCACCACTGACACAAGAAAACCACCACCACAGCACTGATACGCGACTGGCAACCACCTCTCTAATAGACGGCGACCGACAACCACCATTAACGGCAGATTAATAAACTCATAATGTTAAAGTAGTATGATTTTTTTTTAAAATATTATAGACCCCATAGCTGTTAATCTTGTTACTAAAGTGGCTGAAACTCGGACCATGGGTAGACCCAGAGACCCTCTCCCTTACCCATAGGGTCCGGGTATGGGTCCTCAAATTTTAGACCCTTGCGGGTCTAGGTCGGGTACGGGTCCAAAGGGAAAATCTCGGGTCCGAGTCTAGGCATACCCTACCCAAACCCTACCCATTGCCATCCTATTGAGGCTTCTATCTATCCAACATTCCAACTCCCCACCCCATTATACAACAAAAAGATAGTGGCATTTAACATCGGTGACTATTACTCCTTACGTTCCGATTATTTATTTACTTTTAATTTTTGGTATAAAGATCAAGAAAATAGGAGATTAGTGGTTATTACTTATTAGTGAGGATAAGTGGACATGAATCACATGATGGAATGTGTATGATTAAATGACCAATAAAAAACTTACCTAATATAGAAATGTAAACAAATGAATGAGACACTTTAAAATGGAAAAGGTAAACAAATGACCAGGACGAAGGGGGTACATACTTTAGTTAAATTACCATTTTATCTATGTAATTCGCTTAAACTTATAATTATAAGTATAAAATAGCTGTCCCGACTCAACAAGTCATTGAAATCGGCTCGGCTTGAGCTTGCTTTGATTGACGTCGTGCTTGAGTTCGAGCCAAGCTTGACGAAATATGAGTAGACCCCAAGCTCAATAAGAGTTGGATTAGAAGCTTGTCTGGCCTTGTTTTTTTTTTTTTTTTTTAATTTTGTATTGAAATAATTTGTTTTAGCATTTCATTATTATATTTTCTTTTTAAAATAATGCATGTTTAGTTAGATTTTAAAGAAAAATATGCGAAAATATAATGACAATGTGAACTCGATCTTTAATTTTGTAGACACGGAACGAGCTAGGAGCCGAGTCCGAGTTCGGCACAAATATGAGTCTATATCTCAAGCCTATTGCCTTTCTAGTTGAGATTGACCCGATTAGTATATCTTTAATCATGCTTAAATTAAAGAAAAATGTTCAAGCAAAGTTCGAGTCATTTTTGTAAAGTTAGTGCCAACTATATCATCTAATCTCTTAATAAAATAGTTTCGTTGGAGATGTACCCTAAGTTTTTACCTAAAAATTATTGGCAATACCTTCATAATTTTACATATTAGTATAGAGATTATATAACCAGTTTTATCACAATTGATTGTACAAGTTCAATTAAATTTTAACTTTGACATCAAAAAATTAAAATATAACATAAGCTCAGTTAGATATATTATAATTGTACAATTCTCTTATACAATCAATGATATAATCCTATTTACCTATTTTTACATAGTTATGTGGGTATTATATTATGTTGCGTCTCCATAAACAAGTTGCAACTTTATTTAAAATATTGTGCAAAGTGACTCGTTTCCCTCTTTTCAAATAATTATTATCAAGAATTCAATAAGGCTCCTAAAAGACCCTTTTCCATTTAGTTCAACCATGCACCTTTTAGAAGAGACTAACTAATAATGACAAATAAACAAACTAATGTTGCCAAACTACGCACTATATATAACTAGCACAAACTAGCCTTCTACTAGTTCTACACTTCCTACACATTATTTGTGATCACATTCCTAACTAAAAGTTGTTCACAATTTTAAGATACATCACAAAAATATATATAGTCTAAAAACTACAAAATTAAACTATAATGGATATAGAAAAAATATTTCATATGAAAGGTGGACATGATGATACTAGCTACTCCAAAAACTCAACTCTTCAGGTTTTGTGGTCTTTCCTTTTTTATTGTTTTGTTTTACATTTCGTATCATCTCGGTTCACATAATTCTGGTATAAGGTATGAGTTTAGAATACACCAAACTCATACCTAATGTTTGTTTCACGTTTTTTGTAATTTGATATCCATACTACCTTATTAACGATTAAATCAACTTACATTCATCCCTAAAACTTCGATTCAAAGTACAAATTTAGTGAATTCAACTATTCAAGGAATTGAACCAGGACGGTCCAAGACTCGATTATTTGGATACATCACAAAAAAGTCTTAAGAAATACTCCATCTATTCCAGTTATATGTTTACACTTCCTTTATTTGTAAGGGAAAAATAAAGGAAGTGTAAACATATCATTGAAACGCAAGTACAAAATTAAACTACAACGAATATAGAAAAAATATTTCATATGAAAGGTGGACATGGTGATTGTAGCTACTCCAAAAATTCAACTCTTGAGGATTTTGTCTTTTTTTTTTTTTTTTTTTTTTTTTTCATATCGGTTCACATAATTCTGGTATAAGGTATATGAGTTTAGAATGCACCAAACTCATACCTGATGTTTATTTCACGTTTTTTTTTGTAATTTGATCAGCTTACATTCATCAGCTAAAACATCGATTCAGACTACAAATATAGTGAATTCAAGTGATCGAATTGAGCCAATACTCGAATATTTGGTTACCTAGAAATAAAATTTGACGTACTTTTGCAGAAGAAGGCCTCAGAAATGGTAAAGCAAATAACAATGGAGACAATTCAAGAGGTATACCTAACAACCAGCCCTCAAAACCTCGCGGTAGCAGACTTGGGATGCTCTACCGGTTCAAACTCATTATCGATAATAAAAGAATTATATAACGCGGTGATAAATGCATATAACAAGGCTCAAAACAACGGTCCAAAATCGCCACCACCACAACTTTGTGTCTACCTTAATGATCTTCCCACCAATGACTTCAACTCTATATTCAAGGCTTTGCCTGAATTCTACCAAAATAATATTTGTAAGGAAGTCGACGATGGCAATCGCGTAAATGGAAGTGATCAACAGGGTTATATTCGTCCATCTGTGTTTGTTGCAGCTTGTCCTGGCTCCTTCTATGCTCCTGTTTTCCCTCCAAACTTTTTGCACTTTGTCTACTCTTCCTACAGCTTGCATTGGCTTTCCAAGGTAAGTCCAAATTGTTGTTTTTTTGAATTTCCTTATTTGCCCCCTAATCTATGATCATATTGTACTCCGTAGTAATTAATAATAGGAAATAAATATAACTGTTGGACATCAACCATCACCTTAAGGTTTTGATTGAGATGATTCATCTATCATGGTATCAGAGCCACTGCCAGTGTGATCAAAGGTCACGGGTTTAAATCCTGGCAGCCTCTTTTAGCACATGGTATGGGTAGAGCTGGACTCCAGCACGGGTCAGCCCGGCCCACACCAGCCCGCCCGCACCAACGGGCTCAATTATTCCCAGCCCGTGCAGCCCGGTCCCTAGCCCGCACAACCCACCCCAATACCCGGGCCGGTCCCGGGCTTCCTCTACCCCAGCCCACACCACCAAGCCCGCATGGCCCGCCCTTTTTTTAGCTCATTTGTGCAATTGGGCCGGTTCAGGGCCATAAATTCTCCAGCCCGGCCCGCCCCAGCCCGCACACCCCCAGCCCGTGGTGTGGGCTCGGGTTCCCTCTCCACCAACCCGGCCCGGCCCGCACCAACCCGGCCCGATGTCCAGCTCTAGGTATGGGGGAGCCTGTGCACTAACCACTCTTCGAGCCCAATGGGCATTCGAGTGAGGGGGCGGAATATGAAATAAATATAACTATTGGACCTCAACCATCACCTTAAACTTTTGATTGAGATGATTCGTCTAACAATTAATAGGTTACCAGTAATAATGAAGAATTCGGTAAAATGGAGGGAGTATGTTATTAAACAATATTTTCTACTTAATTATTTGGGTTTTTCATTCGACTCTGCGCGCCTTCGTAGAGTCGTAATTGACATTTTGACCATAACTATGTTCATTGATGTATTACTTATTTTTGTGAAAATATCTTTTCCGAAAAATGTAAATTCTTAAATATGTTACTCTGTATTATTTTTTTCACACAAACATATTGTTTATAATTGTGTTAGAAATTTCTAAACTGACAACACCGTAACTATAAAAACTCGAAAAACACTTCAGATTATTATGGGATAATATATATTCCTCACCATTTCAATCTTCATATTCATCAGATGTCCCCGAAGAGATTTCATATTCATGACTCATGAGTGATTAAGATGAACTAATTTTTATGAAATATCTCCTGCATTCATGCTTATTAGGCTATGTTTGACAAAATAGCTAAAAAGTTAGTTGAAACGTAAAAAGAGTAGCTAAAAATGGTTAAACAAGCTGAAAATTAGCTAAAACTGGTAGTTGATATTGCATTACAATAAGCTAGCTGAAGTAACATGTCAAACAGATCTTTAATTTTATCGTGATAGTTTGAAAATAGTTAACCTTTTCCATTCAGCTATCATTCATGAGATATACTCCCTCCTATTCACTATATTTTTCCCTATTTCCTTATTCAGATTATTTGGGTTTTCTTCTCTATTTCCTTTTTTGGGTTGATTTGTGTGGTCCAAATTAAATTGTATATTGGTTAGTGTGTTTTGTGTGGTTCAAATTCACTTTCTTATTTCTTGTGCAAAAAGGAAATGGGAAGAATATAGTGAATAGGAGGGAGTATTATAAACCGATTGATAGAATGATTTTCTCTTTCCTCTATCGTTCTAAAGAAACTATGAATTGGCCCATATTCTATGGTATCGACATAATTTCTTTACTTTTGGAAACCAAAGAGAAAAAAACAAGGAGATGTCCTACAACTATGCCTAAAAGTAACTCTTAACCTACTCCAAACTGCCCCCTTACTCTTCCAATTGAACAAGTGCTTTGTGCTTTTATCAACACAAATTATCACAACTTTATAAGTTGACCAAATTATGGCTTATTGTGTAATAATACTGTACAATAAGTCTTCCTTAAAACGACACTATCTGTTTTAAGTTTAAGACAGGTCAAGTGCATATCACTTGTATATATAAAAATATATAGGAAAAATAGTACATTTGTTTTATTATATACATAAGTTGTATGTTGCTTAACCCTTCTTAAATTTAAGACGGATAATACCGTCTTAAATGAGAATTTGTGAATACCGTAATGGGTGAAGAAATAAAAGTGAGAGTGATGGTGATGAAAAACATTGACATTGTAACATCGATCAATCCAGAAAAGTTACATGGGTTATATTATTAACTTGTCGTTTGTGATAAAGTAAGTTACTTTTGCTTGTGAAATTAAACAATTTGTCATCATGCTTTCTAAAGGTAGGTACGTTTTAGAGCACCCACATTGAAGAGGATGGTGCATCCTCTTAGCACCTTCTCTCCTCTAAGAGGATATCCTCTTCAATGTGGGATTAATTTTAACATCCTCTTTGAAAGAGGAAGAGGAAGACTTCCTCTATTTTTAGAGGAAGTACAACCTTGGCCCTTGTGTCCACTCCCCTATCAAATTATTGCATATGCATTTTATTTTATATAATTATCACATCAACTAATATTAAAAAAGAATTAAAATATGAAAGAGAAAGTAAAGAGGATCCTCTTTGATGTGGGAAAAAAAATAGAAGAAGAATAGAAGGAGGATGGAGATAGTGGAAAATGAGTTGGATGAAAGAGGATGTGAGGTGTCAAAAAAATAGTGGAAAAGAAAGAAAATAAGAGGAAGAGTACATACTCTTCAATGTGGATGCTCTTAGACTAGACTAGATCTAACACTTTCCATCTTGAGAGCAAGCCACCCGTGTTCTAGAAAATAAGATAAAATAGGACAGTCTCATCAGATAATATCGAGTTTTGGTATTGCCCTTTTACAGGGTGGATTGTATAAGGCATACACCATGTATGAGATAGAGTAGTACTGAAACTCAGTACCACCGAATGACGTCCTATTATTATCATTATTTTGCCTAGTTGGCTGATGGCTATGAAGTTTTCATGACCGTTTCATAAAATGAAGGATATTTTAGAATTTTATCATAAGTAAAAGTAGTTGTTCGAAGAGAAAAGTACATAAATGAGTTTACATAAATATCGAACTACTCCTAACAAATTCTGTGGTGGAAGGGAGTACTTTGTAAACATAGTCTCGTCAATTTGACTCTTTAGATCATGAAAATGTCATGAGCTGTAACAGATATGTGGAGGAAAATAAAAGTTAAAGAAAAGAAACATCATATATATTCTAGTTTATAGTGTAATTGATTTGCTTGGTAGATGTAACAACATGTGAGTTACGTATACTTACACAAATTCTTTAAGAGAGACGGTTTCTCAAGAGACTTGACCAACTTATTTTGGCAGTAGACCACATAATTTAACACTAGCCAAATTGTATTGATGCTACAGCTACCCCCTTTAAATTGCCTCTAATTTCCATGATATTCTATCCTACATTCCTACCCCATCAAAGCAGAAGAAACGTAATGGGGGTGAGATTACCATAAATAGACTAGGGTAATGGGGGTAAGATATACTGTAGATGATGAAGAACCTCATAGACCAATTTGTCGTGCATATCTCGCCCATTTAATTTAGCGTCGATGAAATTTACATGGCCATCGAAAAAAAAATTACTCGTTACTTTTAGGTAGATATTGACGGAGTTACCTATGCGGCTATGCACGGGGCTCACCCCTCTTATGCACAAAAAAAAAACCTATGCGGCTATGCAACATCAAACTTTGGCATAATAGTTACAAACTACTTCATCCGCCTTAGTTATTTGTTTATTCTTGTTTAAAATCGCCCAAACAAAAAAAACAAGGGTTTTCTACGTGATGTCCTTGTACTTCTTCGAATTCTACGTGGTACCCCTCGCTTTTCAAAAATATGAGCGATACCTCTAAACTTAATGAAAACATCTTAAAATACCTAAACTTCTCTAATTCACCTCTTTTAAATGTTTAGTTGATACATTTTTGATTTATTTTTCGACAATAATTTGTCATGCCATTAACATAAACCTGGCCTGGTTTACTCAATCATAAACATATTTTCATTACAAAATTTAACTGATTAAAAACGTAATTTTTAGTAGTTTGGGTATTTTAGGAACATTTTACTAACTTTAAGGATACCACTGATATTTTCAAAAACGCAAGGGTATCACCTAGAATTCGAAAAAACACATAGATATCACGTAGAAAAACCCAAAAAACAAAGATAAAACAATACATAATTTGTGTAAGTTTTCAGGTTCCCAACGGGATTTATGATGAGAATGGAGAGTCCATGAACAAAGGCTGTATTTACATTTGCAAAGAGAGCCCTGCGTCAATAATACAAGCATACGTACAACAATTCCAGGATGATTTTTCGCGGTTTCTTCGACTGAGATCACAAGAGCTTAAAAATGGAGGTAGAATGGTGTTGGTCTTACTTGGTAGGGAAAACACGAACCACATCGATAGAGGCAATTCATTTCTATGGCAACTTCTTGCTCAATCATTCCGAATTCTTGTATCTAAGGTATTTCACTACCATTCAGCACCTTATATCTTCATATTTCGGCGATTTTGATGCTGAAGGGATTTGGTACTCATGACTTTACCAACTAAGCTAGTTGACATCTGTATAACACAGTAAAGTACCAGTAGTATTCCGTATTTGGTAGTCTAACAACAAAATATTGACAGACCATTATACACGAGACTTACTAATACGCTATGCAATGATGAATGCGTACAGGGACTAATCCCAGAAGAAAAGCTCAATTCTTATGATGTTCATTTCTACGCACCATCGAAAGAAGAAATGCAGGAAGAAGTGAGAAAAGAGGGTTCGTTCAAAATGGTTCGTTTTGAAATGTTTGAAATTGAAAGAGACGAAAATTATGGAGACAACTATGGCGTAGATGTCGCAAGAACGGTGAGGGCTATACAGGAATCGATGATCAGTCACCATTTTGGCGAAGACATTCTTGATGATCTATTCGATACATATGCGAAACTGATAGACGAGGAAATGTCTATGCAGGATATTAGGCCTGTTACCTTCGTTCTAGTTCTTAACAAAGTATGACTGCTTTACTATAATATGTTCTCTTATTTTTAACCGAAGATGTCTTAGTCTAGTGGTTAAGACGGAGGTATTGTTGATAAATAGGTATCAGGTTTGAATTGCCCTTCTCCTCTATTGTAATGCGAGTGCGCGCTTTGTTAGAAAAAAAAAATATTCTCTGATTTTAATGTATTCTATCCCTCTAATTAGAGTTTCTACTTTTTGTACCATGTACCAAGTATAAAGTTCGTACCTAAAATTTTCTCACGTATTCCTCATTGTAGATGTCAATTAATTTAGCCGATGAATTATTATATACGGATAATACATTATCCTTGACATTTTTTTTTTCTCCCGGTACTATTTACTTGTACAAAACGTATATTATGGCAAAAACATTCTGAAATTATGACCAGAAAATACATTATGGTATTTTATTTTTCTAAGAAGGAATTCAAATTACAGAGTAGTTCGATTTTCTAGAATAAAACCAACATATCTTATCGTTTCTTTGGGTGAGAGAAGAGAAAGGAGGGTGAACGCCAAAGACCTATCAACCGTGATAGCGACCGATACTGCAGTTTAGGCATGGATAAGACCTATGTGAAGGTATTTGGTTTTATTGAGACGAGAAGGCGATGAGAAGTTCACAATAAGCAGACATTACTGCTACTGTTAACGTCGAAGTCATTTCACAAACATAGACAAATGAATTATATACCTCATAGCGACATGTCTTTTAAGATTTTAAGAATATTACAAATTATAAATCAATTAACAGAACACGACGTTACAAGTTTTATAATCCCTACAGATGATGATAGCAAGAACATGGGCTTCACCTCCGGCTTAAACGCAATTCATGACCCACAAAGTAGAGTGGTAGAGGTACCAGCTCATCCTCCACGAGGGAGGAGTTGAGGACCCATAGAGTCTATGATGCTCTTCTTCACTAAAGCCGGTTAGAAAACAACCCCATACAAACACCAGGTCGTCCTAGGTTTAACTCTAAAAGGAGGACATGAATGCAGAAACATAAACAAATAATAGTAATCACATATTCGACAGGAAACGACAAGATTAGACTAAAACAAATGTCACTTTATCTCTATTTCTACAAAAACGCCGGCAAGGTAGATTTTCTCTTTCCCGCATTCTTCACGCTAACTTTCATCGTTGCAGATCTCAGAGAGAGTATAGTACAACAATTTAAAGATCAAACCTGGTATCATATAACTTTTATTTTACCACCGTATCCATAGTGCTTGAGAAGTCCTTCATCTTGTCTCCAGTTTTCTTTTACTTTGACTTCAACCTAAGCAAACAACTAGATTAGTAATTCAGCTGAAAACCCAAAATCAGGAACGATGTAAACAAGAATTCCCGTCAAGGTTGAAGCACTCTACCCCATAATTCAGGCTATATCAACCAACTAGCTTTTGAGTTGAGTAGCAAAAAGCAAACTAATTGAAGGAAAACCCTAATGCCAAAGCTTAATAAAATCTTCCAAAGGATTTAATAACTGTATGACTTAAATTCCATTACGATTCCACAATAATATGAAACGAAACATAGGAAAATTTTGTACCCATTTTGGTCGTGATTGATAATTCCCTTTGAAGAGTGTATATACTACATAGGGTAATAAAGGCCACTCCAAATCTTCTGTAAGTTCAAACATTATGGTAACTCTGTTGATGATGGAGAAGAGAGTCGACAATGGTAGTTTGTCCAATGATTTATTTAGTTGTTTGTTTGGACCTTAAAGGTGAAAAAAAAATTCACCTCTAAAAACACTTTCTTCTGCAAGAAATCTTCAATATCGAGGCGTGCAGCAGTTGCAAGAAGTTTCAGAGCTTTTCCCTCCTGCAAAGGTTCATGATTAACAAGAATTTAGAACTTTTATCGGACTGCAGAAGATACAAAAGATCCTAGCACTAGCAGTGTTTATAGCAATTAACAAAAGGATTTCTTACGTATCTATCTAGTAGCTCAACACATTTGATAAGATGAGGTAAGAAGGAGAATTCAATAAAGAAATTTATGGTTTCCACAAACAACTATCCATAATGTGCTCCCAAAAAAAAAACAAAAAAACACTATTCATAATGCAACTGGTAATGACCAAAAGGTTATAAAAAAGAGTTTCTGGAATGTGGCCTGAAATGATCTTTTGGAGGTTGAAGGAGAGAAGGGCGAATTTAGGAATCTGGGGTGGTGAAATTTACTGTTTACAGGATTTGGATGGAAATGCAACAATCGGATACGATATCATCATTCCTTACTTTTCCAATAAGTATAATCTTTTGAGAGTTCTTCTCAACAACAATCTCCACTTGAATGAAATCTTTTGCAGCTGCCCTAGTTTTGTAACTCACTACATTAACCTGCAAAATTTGGCATTACAGTTACCACTGCAAATAACAGATTTCGTTGGACAATGAAGTGAATGAACTTTGATAAATTTACCTGGCATACATATGGAATTTCATTCTTGTATTGCAAAAAGATCTTTTCTCTGACAATTTCAGCAATGAAAAATCTTTCGGGATGTTCACTAGCAATGTCCTACAAATCAAGTATAAGACAGCTCATCATCCAAAGACAACAGTTAGCGGATATAAAAAGGAGTTAAACATAAGGTATATTCACGAAACAATACTCAGGAAGAAACTAAAGTTGAGCAAATACTTTCGGATAATAGGGTGGTCCAAGAGGAAGCTTTGATAAAATCCAATCTTTAACATCGTCAACTCCATGACCGTACTTAGCACTCACAGGTATCACCTCGTCAACATCAGTGAACTTTTCATACCACTGCAACAAGAAGGAGATGGGTGTGAGTTTGCAAGATAAACATCAAGGACACTAAAATATAGCACGACATTCTACACACATAGATAATACTTCATCATAAATACACACCAGATCCAATACATGCATATCCAAATATCTCTTCTTTGTTTTGAGTTTTGACAGGTAATGAATTCTGAGTTTAGCCTATGTTTGGGCTGATTATTTTTTATTTTTTATTTTTTTTATGAAAAGGAATAGACATTAACACGGGATTTTCGTCATTTTTCTCTTTTCAAAAATGTCAAGGCAATCTAATATCCAGGCCCCAATCTAATATCCTCAAAGCCATGTCACATCATCGGATGGGGTAATAGTCAAATGAGCGGCAAAATCTGATTTAACATCTCGTGGGTGAAAAATGGGGTCGTTCTGATGCTTTCCTTCGCATGAAATTGAAGTTATAGTGCTGGTCTGCTGCATGTTCTAACATATTCGTCAAAGCTACATCTTGCTATTTCCTTAACATCTGGAAGTCATGATGCTCAATTGATTATATGTAAACCTCCCTCAATCCACCACTAAGATCCTAAGAAAACGATGCTCTCTTAAGGCCACTATGTTGAGTGTCAATGAGAATGCCATTAAAATAAAATGTATGTCCTGTAATACAATTTTTCAAGGACCTCAATGCTCCAGCACTCTGGCAATAGCTTATTGCTATCCCCTTTCCAATCCTACAACCAACAAAACTTACCTTGACATTCGTAATACATAGAGGGAGTCAGGGAGTCCTATATTATCATTCATATCCTTTTCTTAGGGGTAAGGAACCCACAAAAAAAAAAAAATTGTTCAAAACTTGCAGGCAATCAGATAACTTCACTCACACATCTATGCTTGTTTTTTCCATTATTTTTTCGCTTACAGAATTTACAGATGCATTTAAAAAAACATGTCATCACAGACTCGCATATGATAGCTACCAATATATAAAATTTCAGAAACATTTATAATCCAGATCCAGTCCTTGACGCAATTTTCATCTTGGGTCATTCAGAAACCGCCTATGTGTTGCTAATACAAGGGTAAGGCTGCGTACATCTCCCCTCCCCCTTTCTTACCCGGCAATTTGCGGAGCAAGTAAGGCACTGAGGTGATGTTCTTGTTGTTGATGTATAATGCAGATGGAATGATCTGTCGCTCAGTGGATATTATTTGAACTGCTATACTAGTCCTCCATAAATAATAAGAGGTGAACCAAAGCAGTCAGTCTACTAATATCGGTTCATAGCATGATTACGTGAATATTCATTCTCCATTTTTTTTCAAATACGACACCCTTAACATGGACGTCACTTAATATCATAGGAGTTACACAACAGAACAGTAGAACGTTTTCCGCAACGGTATTTACAAGCTCACTGCTGAAACACAAAATCAGTTGCCAGCTTATTATAGCTAATATGAACTAAGTTTTCATATTTCAACATCAAGTTTAGATTACGAACGGAACGCAGTAAACAAGAAAGCTCAAATAATGAGGGAATTATTTGAATATGTGCAGACCTGCAGTTTTTTTGCAATTTCACCGGGTTTGATGAGATCTTTCTTATTCAAGACAAGCAAGGTTGGTATCTTATCTTTCAGTTCCCCAACACCTTCGTTAAATACTTCATCTAACTGAAACAATGTAGCACGACATGTAAGATGAATCTGATATTAAGAGGTGGCGATAAGGAAAGAAGTCAAGAACCAATAAATGTACATTTTCCGGTGGTTTACAAGCATCAACCACCACGACCATACAATCAGCGTTGGTGGCAGCACTTCGAACATTCTTCATCATCATAGTGTCCAGTTTGTGCATTTTCTTTTCAATAACTCCAGGCGTATCATAAAGTACCATCTGCAAGCTATTAGAAGCTAATTGATAACTTATGCATGACACAAAAAGAGGTAAAGTATCACTTGACTGTTAGTACAAAACCGCACATATTCTTGAATTTTCTCTAAAATGTAGAGTTAATGAGATTTCATCATTGCATAAACATTTTACTAGAACCACAGAAAAATTCAAAATCAAGAGAAGGGTACAAACAGATTACTGGCCAAATTTGATCAGGTTTACTGATTAAATCTTCCAAACAGTACCAAGTTAACACTGGAAATATACATTCAAGCAGATACATTCAAATCGAGAACATGTGCTCAAAGCAATAAAGGTTCATTTCAGAGCATTCGTATTTGACACAAAAACAACCCACTACGGAAGTACTGGAACGGGCATAACATATTACAGAGATCCACGTCTTTAAATACTAAACATATGTCACCAAGGTCATCATTCCAAGTAAAATGCATACCTGATATTCTGGTCCAGAACATATACCAAGGATTCGATGTCTGGTAGTCTGTGGTTTATCAGTGACAATTGAGAGTTTCTGGCCAATCATTTGGTTCGAAAGCGTACTCTTCCCAACATTTGGCTTGCCAACCACAGCTACATAACCTGCATGTTACAACATGCTGTCAACAGAATCCATCAGAGCACACTGTACATGTACAAGAATATAACTGAAATGCTGTATTTGGATTCCATAGGTATTGTTACCTTACCACCATCACTCAATGGTTTTCTTCTTTAATTTCCGAGAGCACTTAATACAATCAATGAGGATGGTAACGATAAAAGAGAGCAAATCACATATTTGTTGGTCCATTACCATGATCATACATTTGCTATTAATTAGACCCTACTTCTTTCTCCTGAATATTATCACACTTGCAGGCATTGCAGCTCAGACTTGAGTGACAATACTATACAGTATACAGTACTACACAGATTAATTTTTGAATGATATTCACACCGTAAATCATTTGTTTACCTTTGATTAAAATATCCCTCGCAATAAATATTAAAAACGAACCAGTATTTCACTACACTTGGGGAAAACAAATTTCGCTTAAAATTCCTGAAATTAATTAGTGTTGCTCTTGCTCGATTGCTCCAACTTCAATTAAATTCACTTCAATTCGGTTCAGTTGAGTTCCGATCCTATAAATTCACTTCAATTCAGTTCAGTTCAAGACTCAAGTAAGTTCTGAGAGAGATTTCGTCCAAAAGAACGAGGCCTTACTCTAAATAACAATCAATTAACAAAATAATTAAAACAATGAGAGTAAAAAGTAAAAAACAAACCACTCCGGTGATTAGAATTAGGATCAAAACCATTCTCCTCCATCTCATACTCATCAAGCAAAGCAATATTCCGGTCCGGCTTTTCGCTAAGTGACAGAAACCCCGCCGCTGCTGCCGCCGTCAATTCCGCCTCGTCGTGACCGGCTTCACCATAGGAAGAAGAATGATGGATGAATTCACTCCCTCCCTCATCTTCATCTTCATCGTCTTCGTATTCGTATTCGGTTTCGCTTTCCTCCTCTACGACGACGGCGCTGCGGTGCTGGAGTCGATTACTTCTGGCCGTGAATTTAATGTATGCGGCGGCGGACGAGGAGAGATGAGAGGAATTTTGTGGCGGAAGTGGAGAAAGACAAGTAAAGAATAGGTTGTGATAATGGTGGATTATCTTTCGTTCTAGTTTGAATGGTGGAATTTGCGCTGTAATTGCCGCCATTTTTATGCACCAGGTCGTTGAAGAAGAAGATATGTTATCCTCTTTCACTGGAGTGCTTGCTTTCTTTATTCTTCTCTCTTTTTTTTGGGATTATTTTGGGTGGGGGGAGTTCGGGTCGACACACTAGAGTTGGCATTGGGCCGGCCCCCAAAGAATGGCCCGGCCCAGGCACGGATATTGGGTTGGCCGTGTCGTGTCGTGACGTGCCTGGCCACTCACCCAAACCCCCGCCGCGGCCCGCTCCTGGCACGCCAAGTTTCGTGCTCGGGCCGTGCCTGGCCCATGGGCCGGCCCAATAGCCTTAGTATTTTTTTTTCTAAATACTTTTTTATTTATATAAATAATGAATATTAATGATTTAAATATATATTTTATTAAATATTAATGTACTTGATGTCTTGATTAGTTGATTACTTGTATTTTTAATGTACTAGATTTAATTAAATAATTAAAAAAAGGAATTTAATTAAACTAGTTGTTGCTCCGCGCCCTACCGGTAGGGCTGAGCAAAATTATACGATACGGTTTTATTATACGTATCCGATACGCTATACGAATTTCTGGATATCCGATACGAATTTTCGGATATCCGATACGGTTCTTTAAAAACCGTATCGGATAAGGATGGGCAAAATATGAAACCGGATATACGGTATCCGATATGGTTGCCTTTTTTCTAGAATAAAATATTAAAATATATACATAATTCACAAAATATCCAATATGGTGGTGATTAAACCTTATTAGTATTAAACTTTATGAGTTATTTACACTTAATATCTTTTTAAAACACTTTTAAGTTACGAAAAAAACCAACAATCACATATAAAAAAGAAAAAAATATTAAATTACATAAGTGAGGCTGAAAACCGGATACCGGATATACGCTTTCCGGATATACGAAAAAACCGGATATACGGTTTCCGTATATACGGAAAAACCGTATCGGATAAGGATACTATAAAAGGAGATTTAAAAAACCGGATATCCGATACGGTTTCCAAAACCGTATCGGATATCCGGTTTTGCTCACCCCTAACCCAAATTATCGATTTGAACATGGCATGGTATCATTGATCTAAAATAGTTGTCTGGTATTGTAAACCTAAAAGTGTCATATAGTTCAACTCGAATAATATACGGTGTAGTAATTTTTTCAAAGAACAATAATAACATATCGTATTATTGTCCTAGACAAAGTGAACAATTTTCATCTGACCGAAACCGACTAATAATATCTACCAACATGAAAAGATTTAGATTATATACGGAACTTGACATATTCCGAAATCATAAACACGAAATGATATATAACCAAAATAATTCTATTGTAATACGATCAATCCTCCTTGGAATAAAAAAAAGATTTAGACTATATACGGCAGTATACTCCGTATAAAATACAATAAATCTAGTAGAAACTTAGATTCAACATCCGTGTTTGGCAATAGAAGAGTGCAACAAATATACAAATGAGTAATGGACTTATACATACAGGGATATACGTAGGCGTAGGAGTAGTCCGGTCTGGTAATGCGGAGATATAAATAGCTTAGGGGTCGTTTGGTTGTATGTAGGAAGTTGCATTGCCTAGGAAGTGATAAATCACATGATTTTAGAATTTATGTGAATTAGGAAAAGTTGTTTGGTTGCATAAAGGAAATGCAATTCATGTAGGCATTCCCACTTACCTAGGGGGACCTAGGTAAGCAACTTCCTCCATTATGGAGGAATTAGAGTTCCTAGGCAATTCTATTTCATGTGAATTGGGGTAACCAAACAAGTTACCCATTTTGCAATTCACATGAATTAGAATTCCTGTGTTATTTAATGGGTAACCAAACAACCTCTTAGATTAATACTCCGTATCTAGTTATCTAGCCTTCTGTGTTTTTGTGCTCGTGGCCTTCTGTGTTTTTGTGCTCGTGGATTGTAGTTGTTTCAATGTTTCACACTTCCATTCAAGTCTTCGACGGCCATCACCTCATTGTAATTTTTGCATTATCCATTATAACAAAAATTATTTTTATATAATTCATTTCTATTTATAATTTATTATAGTTATATATATTGATTTTTATATACATAATTTATTGAACAAAAGCAATAGCCAATGCATATCTTTTTTTTAACCAACTGAATGTTAGAGAATAATTAGGAAATATCTAATTATTCTAGTTTGTTCTAGTCAATATATTCTTTGCATATTTTTAGGATGTAAATCTCATGTACTTAGGAAACCCTAACTACCTAACCTAGCTCCTAATCTGTATAAGTATACGTCTCATGTAATCCTATGATCATCATTCAATAATATCAGTTTACATTCTCTACATGGTATCAGAGCCAGTGTGACCGAAGGTCACGGGTTCAAATCCTGGCAACCTCAAAACTCCTCAAAAACGCGAAGTGAAAACCCAGCACACGGTACGGGGGAGCCGGTGCACAACCAACCACTCTTCAAGCCCAATGGGCATTTGAGTGAGGGAGCGTAATAGGAATATTTAATGTTTCGTCACTCAAAACACAGTTCCCTCTTGAAGTTATTTTCAGTGATTTGTGGACCTCCCCCGTACACTCGTTTGATCAATTTAAATACTACGTCATTTTTGTCGATCATCACACAAAATTTACGTGGATATTTAATCTCAAAAAGAAGTCCGACACCCATCACACTTTCCTTAACTTTCGTGCTTTTGTAGAAAAACATTTCTCACGTCCTATCCTCACGCTCTACTCCGACAACGGAGGTGAGTTTGAAGAATTAAAACCGGACCTTGCCTCGTTTGGTATCCAACATCTCACATCACCACCACACACCCCCGAGCATAATGGTTTTGCGGAAAGACGAGATCGCCATATTGTAGATACCGGTCTTACGCTTCTCTCACACGCTTCCATGCCCCTCACCTATTGGTCTCTAGCCTTCCAAACAGCCGTGTATCTCATCAATCGCATGCCTACCTCAACTCTCTACACTGACACCCCATACTTTCGTCTATTTCACTCTCCACCCAAATATGTCAACCTCCACAATTTTGGGTGTCTTTGCTACCCCTGGCTTCGACCATATACCACACACAAACTCGATCCCCGCTCTATTGCTTGCATTTTCGTTGGCTACTCTCCAACTCAACACGCATATCTATGCCTTGACCCGAACACCAATCGCATCTACAGCTCACGCCATGTCCGCTTCATTGAATCGACCTACCCCTTCCACACACCTCCGCTGCACAACTCCACACCATCTCTCCCTACCTACGACACCTGGTGTCAAGTACCCATCCCTGTCATCTCCCCTGCCCCGCAACCAAACCCCCCTGACAACCCAACTCCCTCCTCACCTCGCACTCCCATCAACGGTACTCCCACCACTCCTATAAATCCTACTCCAACCACGACCCCTTCCTCTCCTCCACCATCAGACACCTCCTCTACTCTTTCACCCATAACGCCCCTCACATCTCCATCCCCTTCACCCTCCCCTGATCCTCCACCGCAAACCCAACCCACTCACCATCATGGCACTCGTGCCTCCCATAATATATTCAAGCCCATTGACAAACTTAATCTCACAGCCCAACTTCACTCCCCCGAACCAAAAACCACCAAACAGGCCCTGCTCCACCCTACCTGGCGTGCTGCAATGGAGACACAAATTGCAGCCCTCCACGCCAATGGCACATGGGAACTCGTTCCCCCATCCTCGGACCAAAATATAGTGGGATGCAAATGGGTATTCCGCACAAAGTACAACACCGATGGCACCGTTCACAAACATAAAGCTAGACTAGTTGCCAAAGGCTTTCATCAAAGACCCGGTCTCGACTATAATGAAACCTTTAGCCCAGTCATAAAACCCGTCACGGTCCGTTTGTTACTAAGTCTTGCCGTCTCCCACAATTGGCCCCTTCGTCAACTTGATATCAACGATGCCTTCCTTCAAGGCACCCTAACCGACACGGTTTATATGGCTCAACCCCCGGGGTTCGAAGATCCTTCACACCCGTCACATGTGTGTTGTCATCGTAAAGCCATTTATGGCCTAAAACAGGCCCCTCGGGCATGGTACAATGAATTGCGATCCTTCCTCCTCACCGCGGGTTTCACAAATTCTGTCTCTCATACGTCCTTATTCATTCTTCATAGAACTTACACTTTGTTTGTTCTTGTCTATGTAGATGATATTATAGTTACAGGATCTTGTGCTACTCAAGTTACTGCCTTCATTGCTTCCCTTGCCAGCCGCTTCTCTTTAAAGGACCTGGGTCCTCTCACCTATTTTCTTGGTGTTGAAGTCCAACCATGCTCCCAAGGTCTCTTTCTAAATCAACGAAAATACATTTCTGATCTCCTTGCGCGAGCTAACATGACCGATGCCAAGGCTGCTCCCACTCCCATGGATGCTACCTTCAAATTAAGCCTCCGCGACAACACTCCACATGACAACCCCACAGAATACCGTATGCTTGTTGGCAGTCTCCAATATTTGTCTTTAACGCGGCCTGACATTGCGTTTGCTATCAATAAACTCTCGCAATTTATGCATCAACCAACTATCTATCACTGGCCAGCTCTCAAAAGGCTGCTACGCTACTTGGTTGGCACGGCTTCTCATGGCATTATTATCCATCGTGACTCCCCTTCCAGTCTTCATGCTTACTCCGATTCGGATTGGGGTGGTAACAGGGATGACCTCTCATCAACTAGTGCGTACATTGTGTATCTTGGTCGCACTCCTATTTCGTGGAGTTCTAAGAAACTCCGCACTGTAGCTCGTTCCTCCACGGAAGCCGAATATCGTTCGGTAGCCAATGCCACTGCCGAATTAACTTGGCTATGTCACTTACTCAAGGAGCTTCGCATTGCTATATCCTCGACTCCAGCCGTCTACTGTGACAATCTAGGCGCCACGAATCTCAGCGCTAATCCCGTCTTTCATTCGCGCATGAAGCATGTCGCACTCGACTATCATTTTATTCGGGAATAGGTTCAATCTGGCTTTGTGCGTATAGTTCTCATTGCTAACGACGATCAACTCGCTGATGCACTCACCAAAGCCCTTCCTCGTCCTCGGTTTGACATGCTGCTATCCAAGATCGGACTCTCAGCTCGGCCGTCCGTCTTGCGGGGGGATGTTAGAGAATAGTTAGGAAATATCTAATTATTCTTGTTTGTTCTAGTCAATATATTCTTTGCATATTTTTAGGATGTAAATCCCATGTACTTAGGAAACCCTAACTACCTAACCTAGCTCCTAATCTGTATAAGTATACGTCTCATGTAATCCTATGATCATCATTCAATAATATCAGTTTACATTCTCTACACTGAATAATATATGCAGCTTTATAATTATGATATTAATTATCTTTTAATTTACTATTTTAAATTTTTGATGGTAGTTTACAAAACATGGACTAATCTCTATTTTAATTATCTTTTTATTAATACAAATAATTTAATCTCTATTTTAATTATCATTTTAGCGACAAAAATTATGGTTATGAATGAGAGTATATATATATATATATATATATATTGATATAGAGTATTCGGTGAAATAATTGGGTATATGGTTATGAATGAGAGATAGTGCGTGTACCTTCTTATTTTGTTAATAACTTGTGGTAAAAGCGTTTGAGGATTTGAGATATTGTTATTTAGACTGTCAATCAAGGTGTATAGAGTGGTTAGCACTACAAGAAAACAACTGCTTAGCGACCAACCATGGCGACCAAGCGTATATTAGTTGCTAACTCGCAACCAATCATTATTTAGTCGCTATTAGCGACCATTTTACTATTAGTTGCTAAGTTGGTCGCAATTTAGCGACTGAATGTCCATTGGTTGCTAAATTAGTTGCCCTTTAGCAACCATCCTATATTTAGTTGCTAATTTAGTTGCTAAGTCGCAACTATTTTATAATTAGTTTCTAACTTAATTACCATAGAACTAATTTGCATTTCATGTTATTTTTTTTTAATGTTATGTGTTTTGGTGGGAGTCTAAAGACAACCATTTAGGCGGCAATTTCCCCCCCAAAACTCAGTTAAGAATGACATATTCGTAAAGAATTCAGGCGGATTTTCACGTCAAGGGAACCTCTATGGAGCTGAAAACAGTGTGAGTTTATTTTTTGACCGTCCAAGTGGGTCATCCAAGAACTTAAGGCAAGCAACCCCGAGTGTAGTATCAGTACTTGAAGAACAACTTGCATTGGCAACTTAACAACTTACATCCACTACCAAAGAGTTGGAAGATACTAAGCGACAACTTGCCGAAGAAAAGAAAAAGACAGATGAACATGGAAATGACCTGGCTAGTCACAAGAAGTTGATTTAGGGACTATATGATGCACTAAATGGGATGTCTCAAGAGATGCGTAGGTGCGCTCCCAGCCAGTTCGAAAGCCAACAAGCATAAGTGCTACTTTGTCTAGGTACTGTTATTCCTGAGCTAATAATTTTTAGTATATAACACTTAATTGGAAGGCCTCTGCAACTTTTTTGTACAAGGAGGGAGAATTTGAAGCATTCAGCAAATTTTTGGTATATAAGGGGGAAGAACTTTAACATTCTTGGCTCATGAGGCCATACATGAGATAAATGGGCATAAAAGTGGAAAATATGGAAGGTTTGCATTGAAAGCTGATATGAGCAAGGTCTATGATAGGATTCGATGGGATTTCCTAGCGAAGGTCATGGGTAAATTTGGTTTTCCTGAGAGATTAATTACATTGATCATGAGTTGTGTCACGACGGTGTCGTACGAGGTGTTGCTTAATGGATCGCCCCTTAACCCTTTCTTGCCGAAATGTGGGCTTCGGCAAGGGGATCCTTTATCACCTTATTTGTTTATTCTTTGCATGGAAGTGTTATCGGGGATGCTGATCCAGGCCCAAAATCGTGGGTTGTTACATGGTATTAGGCTATGTAATCAGGTTCCACCCTTGACACATATCTTCTTCGCGGATGATGCGGTTTTCTTCCTCCAGGACACAGAAAATTCTGCTAAACACTTGAGGGATATTTTGGATGCGTATTGTGAAGCATCTGAACAAAGGATTAATGACGCAAAATCTGGAATTCTTTTTAGTCCAAGCATGAGGTTGAATCAGGCTAGGAAGTGTCTTCGGGTCTTTAATATTCGGCAAAACAAAGGGATTGGTAAATACCTTGGAATCCCAACGGAATTTCAGGGGTCTAAGAGGGATTTATTTATGACGCTTACTGATAGCGTTATGAAGAGGGTCTCTTCTTGGAATGGGATTTTTCTTTCATCAGCTGGTAGACTTACCCTAATTTCATCCGTTCTATCAAATCTCTCAAATTACTTTCTATCGGTTTTCAAAATTCCGGTAAGTGTGACTAACAAGATTAATTATTTGTTATCACATTTTTGGTGGGCTGGATGTAAGTCTGGAAAGGGTACTCACTGGTGTAGTAGAAATTTTCTGAGTTTGCCGAAGAGTTCTGGAGGGCTCGGAATGCGTAATATAGAATGTCTGAATCAAGCTTTGCTGGCTAAGCAGGCCTGGAGGATTGTGTCAGGTCAGGACTCTATCTTTTGTAAGGTTTTTAGAGCAAAGTTGTTTGGACGGCAGGGGATGGGTACAGGATTGGATTACAACAGATCAAGTAATGTGTCATGGGGGGTGAGAAGTCTTCGCTATGGTGTTGACCTTTTATCTCAAAATGTCGCTTGGAAGCCAGGGATAGAATCTAACCTCAATATTTGGAATACTTGTTGGGTGAATGGTGAGACGCCGGAGCCGAGTGCTGAAGCTCTACAACCAGAAAATGCTGGTTTGAAAGATCTGACGATCAAAGATCTTCGTCGTGAGGATGGAGGTTGGAATGAGAGGCGGGTTAGGTATCTTATCCACAAGGAGGTCGTGGATCACGTATTGGCCATCCCTGTCTGTGTTTCGCAGGTTCACGATTGCATTTATTGGAAGCACACGAGAGATGGGGTGTATTCGGTGAAGAGTGGATATGGGGTTGCTTTTAGTAAATTTATGGCGATGCACGCGAGTTCAAAAGACAAAATGCGGATGAATGGAGCATGGATTAATTTTTGTAGAAGGGGCCTTTGGAAATTACCAGTACCGCAAAAGTGGAAAGTGTTCTTATGGCGACTTATTTCTGATTCTCTTCCCATGGGGTCTAGTCTGGCTAAAAGGAATTTTCAGGTAGATCCAACTTGTAAAGTATGTGCGGCTGGTGAGGAAGTCCTGAAAACGAGAGCACATATGTTTCGGGGATGTGGTGTGGTTCAGCGCATTTGGACCTGCTCGGACTTGGGTATTCACGTTAATTGTGCTCCCTCCATGGATATTGGGGAGTGGATTATCAACTGGGTCACATATCTGGGTAAGACAGAGGATGCTGAACTTAAAATGGTTAAATTCTTGGGTACTCTGTGGTGTTTGTGGGTGGTCCGGAACATGGTGGTTTTTAATGGGGACCGTTTTCATCCCCAGATGTTTTATTGTATATGGAGAAGCACGGTGGATATAATCGTGAAGGCACGAGATATGGGAGATAAAGGAGATGTGGCAAGTAAGGATATAGGGAGGGGTTGTGATTCTTTGGTCCGGGAGGTACGTGATGGACAAACCTTTTATGTGATCGGTGGAGCAACATCGTGCATTTCAGTTAAGGTAATGGTCGATGCGGGATGGAAATCTGTTAGGAATGCGGCTATTGGGTGGATTGCTTATGCTGAGGATGGTGCTTCTTTATTCACTAGAAGTGTTAAAATTAATGCGCAATCTGCGTTGCAAGCAGAAGCATTAGGTCTAAAGGATGTGTTGAGTTGGGCTCGTGAACAGGGAATCCTTTATTTAGAAGTTTCTTCGGACTGCTTGCAGCTGTTGCTTCAGCTGGCTGGGAATGAGATGGCGCATCATTGCACTTAAGGGATCCTTGATGACATGGGTCTCTACTTCCCGTATTTTCATTGTTTATGTTTTACTTTTATTCCTAGGCGTTTTATAAGATTGCGCATGGCCTCGCTATGAGGGCCATGAGTAAGTAGTGTTAATGTGTAACCTTTATGTATTGCTGCCAAAAAAAAAAAAATTGTAACATTCTTGGATTTTCAAGAAGTTTTAACATTCGTACATGCTAGCCGTCACTTTTTGATGTAAGGAGGTAGAATTTGAAGGCCTCAACAACTTTTGTCAAGTACTAAGATTAAGATTCGTACATGCTAGCCATCACTTATTGGTATAAGGAAGAATTATTGCCTATCTTTTGTAATGTGATACAATAGCTACTATTGTAAATCTTTTTATATATGAAATTTTTCTTTATTTTGACTACTTTTTGTAACACCCCCATACTCCAAGTGCCTTACCAGGACCACTTAAGGCATGGAAATGCCACCATCTCGGTTACTCGAGGCAATGATAATCAAATAGACCATATAGAAACGTACTTTAGTAATAATGTTTAAAGTGATACAATCCAAAACCGAAACTGATAAAAGGGAAAAACAAAGGTTCTCAACTGTCAACTACTAAACAACTACAAAATGTTCGACACAGCGGAAGACTTCTAAAACTGCAACGTGGTGACTCATCCCAGCTATCCCATACGCATCGTCTCATACCTGCTTACCACCCCCGAATGGATCACCACAATTTTTAAAACATTTAAACGGGGTCAATACTAACTACATAAAACAAAGTCACAACGAACAAGTGCATAAACAACTCAACAACACAACAATTACCCAGTCTCTATAACCAATCTCCACACAACTGACTTCACACTAAAGTGTGTAGTCCTGCCAGAGTATCCATCGCAACAAGTACTCCACACCGCCAGTGGGGGACCGCAGCCGTACCCACCAAATCCCCGCTCATCACCACTGAGCGATAAACCCAAGTTTCCTTAATGTGCACATCCCCTCCTGTGGCGGGTTCCACAGAGGGCGAACCAAGGGCGTGAAGCCACTCCCGCAAGTGACTCCACTCAGCCAGGGACGCGCCCCAAAGATCACAGACAGATACAAACCAATCAACAGTATGAAAACAACAACCGTCTAACAACTCAACAATACAATCAATCTTTAATCACAACAACCATCACCACACATTATGTAACTAATACTAAGTAGGGAAACCCTACCTGAAAAGCAATCACCATAGACGGCGTAGCAGCTAATCAAAATCGTTCTTCAATGAAATCACCTCCTATCAAACATACAATCACCATCTAATAAACACAATACTCCCAAAACCCCCAGTCTACCCAATTAGGGTTTCAACCAAAATAAATGAAACAACATAAAAACTATACTAGGATCTTACCCATAATACGACGGTCTCAACGGCGTAAAGAACACAACGATTTGATGACTCTAGCCCTTATGATTTGATAGCAATGAGAGAGAGAGAGAGAAGCAACGTAACTTTGGTTTGTCTTTGTGAAGTTTAGGAAAGTGTAAAGATGAAAAGAAACTGTCGGATTAAGATTATATATATTTCTCACGTTGCTATCAAAACCCGTCAAACTCAGCCCGTATAACTCACTTACTCGATCGAGTAAGTGACTTACTCGATCGAGTCCCCAACTTACTCGATTGAGTACCCTACAGGCAGACTACTGTTTTGCGTGAAAAGCTACTTACTCGACAGAGTAAGCCCCACTCGATAGAGTACCCAAAAACACATAAAACCGTAGTATTACAGTCTTCCCTCCTTAAAAAGAACTTCGTCCCCGAAGTTCAACCCATAAACAAAAACAAACCACACTAACACCACTTCGACACAACAACATAACCAAAACTCAAAACAACACTCCAACCTACAGATCATGAACTCGTAACACCAATTCCACCAACTATTCCTACCTCCACAACATGGCTCACGATATCGTATCAACTACATTATATCTCTCTCGAAACTAACTCCATGCACTACCAACTACCGTCCACAAACGCTGCTAGCTCCGTAACATATCATCCACAAGAAAAATCCAATATCAAGACACTCATAAACATCAAACGGAATGTTACATTCTACCACCCTTAAAGGAACTTCGTCCTCGAAGTTTACTCCCACTCATAACATCATTATCCAACTGTCAACATTATCGAACTCATAAACATCCTCACCCAACTGTCAACACTATCGAAGAATTCTCACACTCCTGGACATCACACTACTACAAGCACGGCCATGGCCTTTTAACAATATCAACCACAATACAAATCCATCCTTTATTCTTCACTAAGACTCAAACTTCCAAATCTATTACAACATCTACAACCATCAAACTCTCTTTGCCGCATCCTACTCCTCTTAAGATAAATGTTACGTCCTCGTAACTCACTAATACTAAATCCTTGGCCATATCTTCTCAGTATCCTCATCACCATCTCATGTCAAAGATGACCGCCTATAATCTAAACACTCACCATTCCTATATCCAAGGCTCTCTTACTTAAACAGCTCTCGTACCTCAATTCATTCTGCACTCCATCTAACCAATACCACAAAATCCTTATCATAACCAATACTCCAACTCTTCCACATTACCGCAACACGACATACCTTTCTATATAAACTATATAAAACTCCTATCGTCAAAAGCATAACTCATGATCCACACTTGTTACGTACACTCACACTAGATTCTCAAGTTCTTTTCTTTCATTACCGCAAAACTCATACATGACACTAATTCCCAACACCCTACACTCACTGTCCCAAAATCTGATTATGAACCACCTGCAGCGTCCAGATCAGTACAACACATGTTCCACAAATCACTTACCATGACTATGTCTACCGATGCCTCATCTTAAAATAAGATCAAAATTACTGTAACAACTTCTCACAACTGTGCCCCATCAACATAATATCACTATACCATGACAACAACGAGAACATACACAACTCTCTTTTATATCATACTCTACCCTCATTCCCAAACTGAAACTGGTAAGAAACATTAATAAACAAAACAACTGTCTATCTGTACAAACTGAAACTCACAGGAAGCAGCAGAAAACAAAACAACAATCTATGTATAACTGGTATGTACTTTTGAGAACTCATATCATAATCATCTCGCCTACTCCACCACAACCGGTGACGGCATCACAACACCGCCAATAACGGCCGCACTGGCAGCGCGAAAATACCCGCTTCACAACACGAAGTATCGTGCCCGGATCACCACCCGAGGCACCACAACCACACCGATTGACATCGCAACTTACACAATCCCATAAACACAACTTCCCGGACAAGCAAACTTACTCAACACCGCTTTTCCAGATCAGAACGCAACATATTACACGGGATAAACAGATAAGAACCTCATGAATGTCATCCATACCTTTTCACGGAATAAACATGTATCATTAATACACATACAAGTATAACTAGCCATGCCAGATCACCCAAACTATCACTTTTGAACATCATTCCATTAGTTTACCGTACCCAACATATATCACAAAACATTCATATAACAACTTTATAACTATCACACCTTACCATTTCTCGTGAGATCGGAACCTCACACAAATATTTATACACATCATATGTGACACCCTTAAATAACCCGATAATTAAACGCGTAAATTCTACAGAAAAACTGACAGGATATGTTTGTAATTGGTTCAACTAGACAAAACCTGTAATTTTAAAAAAAATTTCTAAACCAATCACAACATTTCCAACATTCCCAAGAGGCGGGTGCCAAAACCTGCAATGCTAATGAACTAATTTACATGCCATAGCTAACGATAAGAAAATGTAATGATACAAACCAAAATAGAAAAGGGAGACATATGTCCCTTCAAATTATATACAAAACCAAAAGTTAAAAGGTTTACTATAAGAATAGCCAAAACTAGGTCCAAGGTTCCTTTGCTCACTAGCTCGTCTGTGACCCCAACAAAGCATCAACAACCTGTCAATCGCATTTTATACAAACACGAAAGCCACAATTCAGTGGGGGGTAACTTCGAGTTCTCCCAGCCACGAATCGTCAAAATTAATGTAACATGTAGTAAAACATGTAAACAAGATGATAATTAATCTAATTTCCAAGTATTATAACATATGAATACTAAATTGACCAATTTAAACTATCATGTGAAACATATAACAAATTGTAATCCAAACTTTATCAATTGTAACCGGCTTACATCTCACCTATTACAATTCATAAAGTCACCATACAAGAAAGGGCAATATATCAAAGACAGGCATAAATTCTTAGCACGGTCAATAGTCACTCTGTAACTCGAGTCTATACCACGAGGTAGGGAAGGTAATCGAACCGGTATCTTGGCTCAGCGGTTAATATTAATAAAACATGGCCAAGACACAACACAACCCTAGCCTAAAATCTGCGCAGACCTAGACATGCGGATACACACCACCGCACCCAAGACCCACAATTTTTCTAAAACAAAGTGAGTACCCTAAGGAGTCCACCAAAGGGTTGGCTAGTACTTAAGCTGACCACTTACTATCAAAATAAGTAACGAGGTCATGCCCCAACTTGGATATAAATCCACTAGTCAGGAACACAAAGGGTATCAAGCAGTGAACATATACTCGTCAAAGACTATAAAGACCTATCTATGATGAAGGCCGAAATACTCACCTAGGACCTAGTCCCAGCTTGAATACTTTAGCCCACACCACACAAGACAAGTAAGACACCCACTTAACCATAAGAGGGCAAAGAGTCCAGCTTACCAACATAAATGCTAACATTCTATCATGTGAAAGGCTATATAAATGTCTATTCAGCAGACAATCCAACAGTATCCTCAATAAGTATTCAATACAAATTTCCAATTCTAACAATATTAACCATATTAAAGGTTTCGGGGAATCTAGGGCCGTTTCTACAATACAAAACACTATTAAATTCAATCAACTATACATGTGAACTAAAACTTGATAAATGGCCTAAAACAAGAAAAAGGCCGATTATCTAATTCATATAAAATTTCATCCAACCGAATTTTTACCCGCAACCCCACCTGCGGCAGTGCGGTTAAATTGCGGTGACCAATCACACAATTAATCGACATCGAATCAGTCAAAGGGACTAAGGCTCCGTTTTCGGCACAATCATCAAAACATTACAATTATCGCTATAAAATTCATTTTGAGCCTATTAATTACGATTTCATTTTGTAAACCATCCTAACATGTGATAACTATCAATATAACATAATTTTTTTACCATTAACATAATTTTTAACTACTATTATGATTCATTTCCTAAGTTTAACCATATGTCACTTATTCTAATTATATCATTAATGAACCTAAAATGACGAACAATGCATGGAAAACCGCGAAACAAGCAACGGGTGACCGACCGGCCGTGGGCTCACTTAGCCTGCTGCTTCCCCCCTACACCTTTTTTTTTCCATTTTTGTTCATTATAACATCGTCTGAACACTAATTAATCGTTCCCAATACCACTATGTTAACATAAACTAACAAAAGACATAAATTAAGCATGCATGCATCAAATTTTATCATGTGAAAATTACTACTCAAACAAAAATCACAAAACATACAAAAACAACAAAGAATGTGACGATTATTCGTCGAGTAACTCGAAATATGTTACCTTAAGCTAGAAAATGAGCAATTAGCACCTTAAAACCCAAACCCTAATATACACTAGCCGTTATCTTCCACAATATACGAGTCCCCAAACTCGTCCTCCAATTCTTCACCTAAATAAACAATAAAAACACAATAATAAGTACATAAACCGAAATTTGCCCAAAATTCGTCTTAAAACAACTTCAAGAAAACTGAAATTAAATTATACCAGGTTGTAGATCTCGACGAGAGGATTCCGGAAATATAAAGTATGCAAAAATCCGACAAGAAACGAGGAAGTTATGATGATTTTTGGCTTGAATTTTGTGTTAAAATGGTGTTTTTGGTTTTTGGGAATGATTAGAACATAAGGAAGATGAAGAAATGAAAAATCAGAAAAAAGATAGGGAAAGGGGGAAGGGTGCCGGGGGATAGGAGAGGAAAGGAGGGAGTCGGGTTTAAGTCGGGATTTTTCGAGTCAGTTTTGGCTCGTTTCGATAATAATTAAAACCGTTGGTCAAATGTAAATTCCGACAAGACCAAAGTTCTTAAACACGAGATTACAAGAAAATTGAGTATTCATACGACCCATTTCCAAAATCGTTTGCCCAATTTTCAATAGAATTGTCATTTTTTTCCCGATATGCCCATTTTTCGAAATAAAAAGTTTTTACACGGTTTAAATTATTTTTAAACATTTCAAAACTATCAAAATAAATACTTTTCTTCAAAATATAATAAAATTATATTTCTTTGAATTATTATACTTGAAATACATTAATATCAAATTTTATTTGATTAATAAATTATTTCCGCAAAATAATAATGGTTCGAAATTACGGGGTGTTACAATCACCCCTCCTTTTAAAAAGTTTCGTCCTCGAAACTTAGAAGGAGAAATTAGAGTAAACAAAATCTTAATAATATAGTTATAAGAAAATATAGGTATCTTTTTAATGAAACGGTGAAACTCTCGTTGATCAGACAAGAACATCCACATTCATATCAAGATATAAAAATATTTCTACACCAATAAATGAGAAAACCCATTATTGGGACGTCTCCAACAACGAGATTTAACATTCACTAATGTTAAAACCATTGAAAATCATAAAAGCATTTTCAAACTTTTAGTTTAAAATTGTAACACCCCCATACTCCGAGTGCCTTACCAGGACCACTCAGGTATGGAGACATCACCATCTCGGTTGCCCGAGGTATGATAATCAAACAACAGCGATAAAGAAACAACATTTATTATTAATAGTTTAATGAATGAAAACAATCCTTGAAACCAAACTGAAAGCAAAATACATTATTCCAAATCGTCTACTCAAATCGAAATATAAATAAATGCTAAACTACAAATGAAAGACTCTATCATCATGTCGTGGCCATCCCAAATATCCCCGTATAATCTCTATACCTGCTCAATATCTGCTCACCATCCCCGAATGGATCACCGCAGTTTTACAAAACAACACCGGGTCGATACTAATCACACAATCAAAACAGATAACAACAATAAGACAAACAGACAATGAACGCCACACACACACACATCCAACCAACCGTCTCAATCATCGATCGTCCACTGGACCCGCCACGCCAATGGGGGACCGCAGCCGTTCCCACCTAAGCCCCGCTCATCGTACGAGCGATAACCCTGTCCATTAATGTGCACATCCCCTTTCGTGGCGGGTTCCACTAAGGGCGAAACTAGGGCGTGAGATCACTCCCGCAAGTGACCCCACTCAGCCGAGAACGCATCTCGAGAGCCATCACAAACACAACCACAATCACAATCACAATTACAATTACAATCATCATATATCAATCAACTAACTACAACACATCACCAATATCCCATTATGGGACTAATACTGAGTAGGAAAATCCTACCTGGAAAGCACACACGCAGACGGTATCTACAGCTGTCTCAAAACGCCTCTTCTATGAATTCTCCTCCTAACATATAACACACGGATACTACTATTTAAACACTATTCATAAAAACCCCCAATTACTAAATTAGGGTTTCACTAATCTTAACAAAACGTTATAAAAATTATGCTAGAAGCTTACCCTCGACGCAAGGAATCCAACGACGCAAACTACGATACAAACCGACCGTCGATCTCAGGAATTGTCAAGAACGCGATTAGGAAGAAGAACTCGTTGCTTTCTCTCTTAAACAGGTTTTAGGTTTTGTAAAAAGTGATTTAGAATAAAGACGAATATGTTTAAATACCTTAATCGCGTAATTAACAAAACCCGAGAAAAACCCCGATAAACCTGGACACTCGATCGAGTACCCAAGGTACTCGATCGAGTACCTTCTACTCGATCGAGTGCCCCACTACTCGATCGAGTGCCCAACAGTCGAAACTATTTTATTCTGCGACATACCCTTACTCGACAGAGTAAGGGCTACTCGATAGAGTACCCCCAAGACCATAAATACGGAGTATTACAGTCTTCCCTCCTTAAAAGGAACTTCGTCCCCGAAGTTCAAACCACTACCAAACAAAGGTACTCCCATACGCTTCCCGACTCGAAGGTCAAAATAAACACAACGTAAAACATGTTACTAACCCAACTTATCCCGACCAACATACCGACACAACATATATAAAAGGTGTATACACAACATATATAAAAGGTGTATAAAACTCCTAAAAACTCTCGCGATCATCTCCTACCCCCCTAAAAGAAACAAGGTTACGTCCCCGTAACCATACATACCTGATCAAAAAGGAAAGGGTAACGCTCTTTCATGATATCCTCCGCCTCCCATGTAGCTTCCTCAGTCTCATGGTTAGACCAAAGGATCTTAAGCAAAACTGTCTCACCACCCCTGGTCTTTCTAACTTTTCGGTCTAGGATCTGCTTAGGCACCTCGAGGTACGATAAAGACTCATCCAGCTCTAAGCTCTCTGCCTCCAACACATGTGACGGGTCACTCACATACTTCCGCAGCTGCGATACATGAAACACATTATGCACCCTCTCCAAAGCAGCCGGTAAAGCCAAACGATAAGCCACTTCCCCAACTCGCTCTAAGATCTCATAAGGCCCTATAAACTTCTGACTTAGCTTGCCTTTCTTCCCAAATCTCATGACTCCACGCATAGGAGACACTTTCAGAAGAACTTTGTCCCCAACTTGAAACTCTATGTCCCGACGATGCAGATCTGCATAACTCTTCTGTCGATCCTGAGCTGCTCTCATCCGTTCCCTGATCATCTTAATCTGTTCCACCATCTCATGTACCATCTCTGGTCCTAAAACCACTGCCTCAGCACTATCGTCCCAACAGATCGGACTCCTACATCTCCTTCCATACAAAGCCTCAAACGGTGCCATACCAATACTGGTGTGATAGCTGTTATTGTAAGAAAACTCTATCAAGTCCAACCTCTGCTCCCAGCTACCACCAAAATCCATCACACAAGCTCGCAACATATCTTCCAAGGTCTTGATTGTTCTCTCGGTCACGCCCATCTCGTCGCGGGATGAAATGTTGTACTCATCTTCAAAGTTATTCCCAACGATTCCTGCAACTCCTTCCAAAACCTTGATATAAACCTCGCATCTCTGTCAGACACTATGTCCTTAGGGACTCCATGTAACTTAAGCACGTTCTTTCGATAGGCCATAGCCAATTGTGCCTTAGTCCATGTATCTTTCATTGGAACAAAGTGAGCTGACTTGGTCAACCGATCCACTATTACCCAAATCATATTGTTACCTTGTTGACTCTTAGGTAAACCCACAATGAAATCCATGGAAATGGATTCCCACTTCCACTCAGGCACCTCCAAAGACTGAACCTTACCTTGTGGTCTTCTCTGTTCCCCTTTAACTCTTTGGCATGTCAAACAACGGGACACGAACTCAAATTTGTCTCTTTCTTCATCCCATGCCACCAAAACGTTTTCTTCAAATCTTTGTAAAGCTTGTCTCCACCCGGATGAACTGAATATGGTGTGCAATGCGCTTCTGTCATGATTGTCTTTTTCAACTCCTCGTCATTAGGAACACACCATCTACCATCAAACCTCAAGCTACCATCTCAGTATGAATGGAAAACCGGACACTTTGTCCCTTTCTCTACTCCAGCTCTCCACTCCACTATCTTAGGATCCAAAGCCCGTTTACCTCGAATATCATCATAAAACTCCATGTGTCTTGTCATATCACCCGAGCCTCTCCTTTCTCGCAACATATGAATCCCAAAGCTCGCTACCTCATCCCTCGGCCTCATCAAAGATATAGTTGTACACAAAGAATGTACACTCTTCCTACTCAAAGCATCAGCTACAACGTTGGCCTTTCCTTCATGGTAGATGATATCCATGTCGTAATCACCAATCAGCTCCATCCACCTCCTCTGTCTCATGTTCAACTCCTTCTGCGTGAAGATGTACTTGAGACTCTTGTGATCAGAAAATACCTTAAAGATTGCTCCATAAAGGTAGTGCCTCCAAATCTTGAGAGCAAACACCACTGCACCCAACTCCGGATCATGAGTAGGGTAGTTCTCCTCATAAGGCTTCAACTGCCTAGAAGCATAGGCGATCACTTTACCATTCTGCATCAACACACATCCCAACCCATTCTTCGAGGCATCCGTATAGACCTCGAAATTCTCGCTCCCTTCGGGTAATGCCAAGACAGGAGCCGTGGTCAAACGCTCCTTTAAGGTTTGGAACGCCTTCTCACAACTCTCATCCCAACGAAATCTGTTCTCTTTCCTCATCAACGCCGTCATCGGTCTAGCTATCTTGGAGAAATCTTTCACGAACCGCTTTGTAGTATCCAGCTAAAACCCAAGAAACTCCTCACCTCAAAGAACATTCTTCGGTGCTTCCCACTTTGTCACTGCCTCTATCTTCGCCGGATCCACAACTACCCCATCTTTAGAGATTACATGCCCCAGAAAAGCAACTTTCTCCAACCAAAACTCACACTTGGACAACTTAGCATACAACTCATGATCCCTCAAAGTCTGCAACACGATCCTCAGATGCTCCTCATGCTCCTCCTTAGTCTTTGAGTAGACTAAGATGTCATCGATAAACACCACCACGAACTGGTCCAAGAACTGTCTAAAGATCCTATTCATCAAATCCATAAACACTGCCGGTGCATTGGACAACCCAAACGGCATCACCACATACTCATAATGGCCATACCTCGACGTGAAGGTCAGTCTTCGGTATGTCCACCTCTCTAATCTTCACCGATGGTACCCGACCTCAAATCGATCTTAGAAAAGACCGTTGCACCACTCAACCGATCAAACAGGTCATCTATCCTTGGCAAAGGATACTTGTTCTTTATCGTCACACGGTTCGACTCCGTAATCTATGCATAACCTCAAAGTTCCATCCTTCTTCTTCACGAAAAGAATCGGTGCTCCCAAGGCGATACACTTGGTCTAATGTATCCCTTCTCTATCAAATCATCCAACTGCTTCCTAAGCTCCTCCATCTCCTTAGGACCCATACGGTACGGTGCCTTAGAGATTGGCCCCGTTCCTGGCTTCAACTCAACGATGAAATCTATCTCCCTCTTCGGTGGCAACCCCGGAATCTCCTCCGGAAAGACATCTGCATACTCTCCCACCACTGGTATCTCCTCAATTGCCGGGCTCTCTATCCGGTCATCTCTCACATGGCACAAAATCAGAGGACATCCCTTCCTCAGATACGACTTCAAAGTGACAGCTGCAATCAACTTAACTTTGGGTTTGACTAGAAACCCACGATAAGACACACTTACACCCTTAGGACCTCTTAGGGACACTTTCTTTTGATGACAATCTATCTTAGCCTTATACTTTCCTAACCAATCCATCCCAACTATCATCTCAAAACCATTAAAAGGAAACTCTAGCAAGTCTACAGGGAAATCGACTTGCCCAACTATCAAAGATACATCTCTAAACAACCTCCCACACGATACGGACTACTTTGAAGGTATGAAAACTTGCTCCCTAACAGACTCATATACTCTCAAACCCAACTGTTTTACATGACTCGAAGACACAAACGATTGAGAAGCCCCCGAATCAAACAAAACAAACGTAGGAATACCATTAACAAGAAATGTACCGGTGATAACGTGCTCATCCTCCTCACCGCTTTCTTGTCCATCATGAACAACTTGCCATCGGTCTTCCGCCCACCTCCCCGGACAAGACTAGGCGATGCGATCGGCTTAGCACCCGACCCTTGATTGTTGTTGTTGTTCATCGGTGTCTTCGATAAGAATTACCGCCGTTGCGGTTGCCTCCACTCGATAGCTCGACCTCCCGGTTTGGCCATGATCCGGCTAGTCTGTTTGCTCGCAAAGCTCTGTGCGGTCTCGAAAAGATCCCGTGCGCTCGTGCACTCATGTCTCTTGTGGCCTACGCCGCCACAACCAAAGCAGTCACTCCCCCGTTTGTTGCTCACACTCCCACGACCTCGCCCAAAGGAAGTTCCAAAGACTAAACCCGGAACCGAAGAAAATCCCTTAGATTGATTGTGGTTGCCTTTCTTGAAATTAGATTGGCCACCACCCTCGCTCTCCGACTTCCTCTTCTCTCCACCCGACCTCTCCCGAGCCATCTCCACTAGCCTCTCGCTCTCTCCCGGCCCTCTCATATGCTTCCTTCACATCAGTAAGGACTCCCACGGGTAACTTATCCATAATCTTCGTGGTTAGCCCTCTCTCAAACCTCAAAGCCGATTCTCCTCACTTAAACCCATGTCCTCGGATATCTGGATTTCTCATTGAACCGCTGTAGTACTCGACCACGGACATCTCAAGTCATCTTAAACTTGTCGAACTCCTCCCTCAACTTGCTCCTCACATGTTCAGTACGAACTCCTTCCTCACAAATTTCCTACGAAACTCCTCCCAAGGTATAGCAGGTAACCCCTGGTTGGTATATATCTCCTTGGCACTCACTCTTACGGAATCCCACCACTTGCCAGTGCCTCCCTCGGATAGAATGCGGCTGATCCACTCTCATCTCATCGGGACAAATAACTAAATCCAGATATGTTCTCCATCTCCCTCGACCAACTATCAAGGTGGTTAGGCTCCTCAACCCCCTTGTACTCCTTCGGGTTAAACCTCGCGATATAGAGGCTGACTTTAGCGTGGTCAACCTCCTTCTCCTTACTCTTATCCTTGTCCTCATTCACTCTCTTCAGGGTCTCTGTAAGAGCGTCTTGGTGTTCCAACATCTTAACGATGTCATCTGTAGTCATAAGCTCAGCTCTCGCATACAAGGCATTTCTCTTGGGCGGCATCTTGAAGCTATAGAAGAAAGGGATAAACATAAAAACGCGTACTAAACCTCAAAACACGAACACGCGTTGCCCAGAACCCACTCGATCGAGTATCCAAACCCACTCGATCGAGTAACGGGCTACTCGATCGAGTGCCGCATGTACTCGATCGAGTACCCAAACTCCAGAACTAAACGGACCTTCTGATCTCTAACCCACTCGATCGAGTATCTAGGCTACTCGATCGAGTGACCCCCTACTCGATCGAGTACCCCTAGTTACTCGATCGAGTGCCCCAAAACTCGATTCTGGACTCAAAATCGCCAAAAACCTACCCGATCGAGTCAGTCTCACTCGATCAAGTACCCCCAATACGTAAGAGATACCCGCATATTACGTCACATACTAACATGCTAAATTTATAAATCATATTATATCATCATAAACATGTTACGCATCCTTCTACTAACTACGAAATCATTTCATTACGCTAATAAAAGCCACATCGTAAATCATTCAACTTGTTATCACTCATTAACATGTTCAACATATAATCATTCTCTTTCACATGCTCAACCTCCTACTTCAACACCAAACAATCAACACACTTCATCACTTTATTGCACGAATTAACAATCACACAGACGACTCAACAAGCACGTTCCCCTGTGACCGGTTCAAAGTTGCAGGGCGACCCCCGCGACTTTAGGACGTCTCCCAAGCCTTTGCACTAGCTCCTACAACTTTTACCCCGGGTTCATTTTAATTGACTCCCTATGTTCATTAAGTTCATTGGTTACAGGTTTCAGGATCGTCGCTCTGATACCATTTGTAACACACCCATACTCCGAGTGCCTTACCAGGACCACTCAGGTATGGAGACATCACCATCTCGGTTGCCCGAGGTATGATAATCAAACAACAGCGATAAAGAAACAACATTTATTATTAATAGTTTAATGAATGAAAACAATCCTTGAAACCAAACTGAAAGCAAAATACATTATTCCAAACTGTCTACTCAAACTGAAATATAAATAAATGCTAAACTACAGCGGAAGACTCTATCATCATGTCGTGGCCATCCCAGCTATCCCCGTATAATCTCTATACCTGCTCAATATCTGCTCACCATCCCCGAATGGATCACCGCAGTTTACAAAACAACACCGGGGTCGATTAATCACACAATCAAAACAGATAACAACAATAAGACAAACAGACAATGAATCGCCACACACACACACATCCAACCAACCGTCTCAATCACCGATCGTCCCACCGGACCAGCCGCCGCTGGGGGACCGCAGCCGTTCCCACCTAAGCCCCGCTCATCGTACGAGCGATAACCCTGTCCATTAATGTGCACATCCCCTTTCGTGGCGGGTTCCACTAAGGGCGAAACTAGGGCGTGAGATCACTCCCGCAAGTGACCCCACTCAGCCGAGAACGCATCTCGAGAGCCATCACAAACACAACCACAATCACAATCACAATTACAATTACAATCATCATATATCAATCAACTAACTACAACACATCACCAATATCCCATTATGGGACTAATACTGAGTAGGAAAATCCTACCTGGAAAGCACACACGCAGACGGTATCTACAGCTGTCTCAAAACGCCTCTTCTATGAATTCTCCTCCTAACATATAACACACGGATACTACTATTCAAACACTATTCATAAAAACCCCCAATTACTAAATTAGGGTTTCACTAATCTTAACAAAACGTTATAAAAATTATGCTAGAAGCTTACCCTCGACGCAAGGAATCCAACGACGCAAACTACGATACAAACTGACCGTCTGATCTCCGGGAATTGTCAAGAACGCGATTAGGAAGAAGAACCAGTTGCTTTCTCTCTTAAACAGGTTTTAGGTTTTGTAAAAAGTGATTTAGAATAAAGACGAATATGTTTAAATACCTTAATCGCGTAATTAACAAAACCCGAGAAAATTCCCCCGATAAACCTGACACTCGATCGAGTACCCAAGGTACTCGATCGAGTACCCCCCTACTCGATCGAGTGCCCCAGCTACTCGATCGAGTGCCCAACAGGTCAGAAACTATTTTATTCTGCGACATACCCTTACTCGACAGAGTAAGGGCTACTCGATAGAGTACCCCCAAGACCATAAATACGGAGTATTACAAAAATTCTATAATAAGAATAATATCTTTACTAATTATGATTAAATACGGCTTAGTAACGCGGAAAAGGAGTAAGAAAAAGGAATCATTACACAAAACGAGAAATAGCTTAGGTATCCAATTGAACACTAGGGTTGAAAGAGAGTGAGAAATCATTTTCAAATATTATAGAAAGAGGTCAATTTGTAGATTTAACTCCAAATTAAGGAAAAATGAGCCAAAAGTTTACTCAAACTATATAGAATCTATGCAAGATGGAAAACTACTCGGGAACGAGAAGTGCAAGTCGCGATAGGGAACTCACACCCAACAGACAAGAAGGAATTGAACTCTTAAAGGTGGAATTTTTGGATGAAGTCAATAAAGATGTCAACGAACAAGATGCTTTACTCAAAAGGTCAAATGAGTTCCATAAAGGCGAACACAACGGAACAAGCCAGAATAGCAAGAATGACAATTGTCAGAGATCGGAATTAGGAAGATCGGTACATCGAGAAAGTTTCACTCAATTTTCCAACAATATTCCAATTCCAATAGAAAGATTCCTTAAAGGATTAAATATAAGGTCCAAATTTACAATAACATTCCAAAACAACTTTCACAAGCCTAAGGTCAAGGCTTCCAACAAAGTTATATTCGTATCCAACTAGTGTCAACTATGGGTTCCTCAAATATTCTACAAGGTTTTCATTTCAAAACAAGGTAGTAACATACCAACCCCAAAATCCGAAAAATCAATAGGATCTCACGTTCCTCTATCCTTTTATTTATGAAGGATTGCCAAAAGCGGAACTACACTCAGCTACACTCAGCTACAACACCGTCCCATCATCTCAAGTACTCAGTGCGACCTCAAGGTCTATAAAACTATAGGATTAACAAATTCTTCTCAATACTAAGTCTCTCTCAACTCAAGAACTCTCATGAGCCAACTAATACCAAATCACATCACCAATCCATTCTGGTCATCAACATCCCCAAGGAGTATTCTTTCAAATTTGATATCCTAAACTTACTTACCATCAAATTCTCAAGGAACAAGGTCATAATTGCAACAACACTTTATCACCTCAGAGTTCCTAAAACCATAAATTGAAATTATGTTCCTTAGCCTAACAATTGGTGTCAACCATACCATTACCCTTTCTAGTTACCAAAACAAGTGCTAAAACCTCCCAATAATGTAGCTTACTCTCACTCTCATACCATACCTCAAGTAGTAATCAATATCACTCACTAAAACCAACTAATAATCCCACATTTAACATTTCTCACACGGTAACATATACATTATCAAACCCTCATCTCCAAAGTGATTATGGAAGCCAAACACAAACTTGACTACTTAGTCAATCCTATATCCTCAAGTCACATCTCACTAACTCTGTAAACATGGTCAACAAGGTACCAACTATACTAAGGAGATAATGAGTGATAATGGAATAGAGAAACGGTAAAACATTTCCGAAGGGTGCATGAATCTGATAAATTAGGAAACTAAGGAGTCGGTCCGTAAAGATAACGGTTGACATAAATAAGAGGTATTCAAGTTAAGAAGATATCTCGGGCAAGAAGAAGATACGTAAAATTCGGCATAAAAACAGGGTTCAACGAACGTTAAAGAGAAGGAAAGGAGAATAGAAGCGGCACAATGAAAGGGTTACCGCTTACCAAACACTCATCAAAGCTTATGATCGATATGATAAGGTTACATCACTAAGGTGCTCAACCAAGCCCCAAAAATCTACCAAATTATAAGACTAACAAGGACTCCACAATGGTAGGTATTCCTAAACTCAATTGGTTCTAAGAGCCAAAATCAATTCACCACACAAATTCATTTGTTACCACCCATGTCCCAAAGTATCTCCTTTACAATTCTCGTCATTGAACTTCACTTACTATGTCATCCCCAAGTACCATAGCTTGTCTACTCCATCATCTCACCACTTAATAATTCTAGTCTCCGATACCATAAATTAGAATCACATCCTTGAACTCACGATCTACATCGAACAACATTCCACCAAAATTCCCAAATCCAGATATGATTAATAAGGTCAACCACGTGTTATCAAATTTCAAAAGGTCAACAAGGGCTACTTTATACTAGATTTGGTCAACTTAAAAGGTTTAACAAACTAACTAATTCCAAAGTACAATACCAATCCATTGAGCAACATCAATGTCCTATTGTATTCCTTTCAAGGCCTACAAGGATTAGGGCTAACTATCATTCCTTTAATTCTCCACAATAAATACCGAGACTCTCAAATGAAGTAGCTTAGGTTCATTCCATCTTATGTGCTATGGTAGTACCCATGCTCAATCATCTATAACAAACAAGCTCTCAATAGACATAAATCCCAAGGTGTTTCTTATTTCACTAAGTTCTCATATCAAGCACAACTAACAAGACTAACCAAAGGATCCCAAGTTATATTCTCCTATACAACTCAAACCCTAAACAATCAATTTCTCAACTCGTTCACGCCCTCCAATAATACATTCTCTCAAAACTGGGTTCTCTTGAACAAGGAAACTATCCTGCGGAATAAAAGGAAGGTGTCCACAAGGACTCTTATTATAAGAAGAAAACGAACCTAAGATGAATCAGGAGAAAGAATTGAAAGGTAGTTACCAAGGCGAGAGAAGAGGAATTTGAAAGACGAATAAACAACGAGATTGGAAGACTAAGGTAAGATTGCATTATCTACATTTATTGGAGAGCCATCTTACAAAAGAGAAAATCAATTAGTACCTAACAATTAGCAATCACAAACAGACTACCACATAAAATCCTAACTCTACCCATCCTACCCATCTCTCAAGTTTATTATTTAAAGGTCAACTGATTTTAGGTGGGGTGCACAAACGTGCGTCGGGAGCAACAAGCTCTGATACCAACTGTGACACCCTTAAATAACCAGATAATTAAACGCGTAAATTCTACAGAAAAACTGACAGGATATGTTTGTATTTGGTTCAACTAGACAAACCTGTAATTTCAAAAAAAATTTCTAAACCAATCACAACATTTCCAACATTCCCAAGAGGCGGGTGCCAAAACCTGCAATGCTAATGAACTAATTTACATGCCATAGCTAACGATAAGAAAATGTAATGATACAAACCCAAAATAGAAAAGGGAGACATATGTCCCTTCAAATTATATACAAAACCAAAAGTTAAAAGGTTTACTATAAGAATAGCCAAAACTAGGTCCAAGGTTCCTTATGCTCACTAGCTCGTCTGTGACCCCAACAAAGCATCAACAACCTGTAAATCGCATTTTATACAAACACGAAAACCACAATTCAGTGGGGAGTAACTTCGAGTTCTCCCAGCCACGAATCGTCAAAATTAATGTAACATATAGTAAAACATGTAAACAAGATGATAATTAATCTAATTTCCAAGTATTATAACATATGAATACTAAATTGACCAATTTAAACTATCATGTGAAACATATAACAAATTGTAATCCAAACTTTATCAATTGTAACCGGCTTACATCTCACCTATTACAATTCATAAAGTCACCATACAAGAAAGGGCAATATATCAAAGACAGGCATAAGTTCTTAGCACGGTCAATAGTCACTCTGTAACTCGAGTCTATACCACGAGGTAGGGAAGGTAATCGAACCGGTATCTTGGCTCAGCGGTTAATATTAATAAAACATGGCCAAGACACAACATAACCCTAGCCTAAAATCTGCGCAGACCTAGACATGCGGATACACACCACCGCACCCAAGACCCACAATTTTTCTAAAACAAAGTGAGTACCCTAAGGAGTCCACCAAAGGGTTGGCTAGTACTTAAGCTGACCACTTACTATCAAAATAAGTAACGAGGTCATGCCCCAACTTGGATATAAATCCACTAGTTAGGAACACAAAGGCTATCAAGCAGTGAACATATACTCGTCAAAGACTATAAAGACCTATCTATGATGAAGGCCGAAATACTCACCTAGGACCTAGTCCCAGCTAGTCCCAGCTTGAATACTTTAGCCCACACCACACAAGACAAGTAAGACACCCACTTAACCATAAGAGGGCAAAGAGTCCAGCTTACCAACATAAATGCTAACATTCTATCATGTGAAAGACTATATAAATGTCTATTCAGCAGACAATCCAACAGTATCCTCAATAAGTATTCAATACAAATTTCCAATTCTAACAATATTAACCATATTAAAGGTTTCGGGGAATCTAGGGCCGTTTCTACAATACAAAACACTATTAAATTCAATCAACTATACATGTGAACTAAAACTTGATAAATGGCCTAAAACAAGAAAAAGGCCGATTATCTAATTCATATAAAATTTCATCCAACCGAATTTTTACCCGCAACCCCACTGCGGACAGTGCGGGTTAAATTGCGGCTGACCAATCACACAATTAACTGACATCGAATCAGTCAAAGGGACTAAGGCTCAGTTTTCGGCACAATCATCAAAACATTACAATTATCGCTATAAAATTCATTTTGAGCCTATTAATTACGATTTCATTTTGTAAACCATCCTAACATGTGATAACTATCAATATAACATAATTTTTTTACCATTAACATAATTTTTAACTACTATTATGATTCATTTCCTAAGTTTAACCATATGCCACTTATTCTAATTATATCATTAATGAACCTAAAATGACGAACAATGCATGGAAAACCGCGAAACAAGCAACGGGCTGACCCGGGCCAGCCGTGGGCCTGCCGGGCCTGCTGCCGCCACCCCTACACCTTTTTTTTTTCCATTTTTGTTCATTATAACATCGTCTGAACACTAATTAATCGTTCCCAATACCACTATGTTAACATAAACTAACAAAAGACATAAATTAAGCATGCATGCATCAAATTTTATCATGTGAAAATTACTACTCAAACAAAAATCACAAAACATACAAAAACAACAAAGAATGTGACGACTATTCGTCGAGTAACTCGAAATATGTTACCTTAAGCTAGAAAATGAGCAATTAGCACCTTAAAACCCAAACCCTAATATACACTAGCCGCTATCTTCCACAATATACGAGTCCCCAAACTCGTCCTCCAATTCTTCACCTAAATAAACAATAAAAACACAATAATAAGTACATAAACCGAAATTTGCCCAAAATTCGTCTTAAAACAACTTCAAGAAAACTGAAATTAAATTATACCAGGTTGTAGATCTCGACGAGAGGATTCCGGAAATATAAATTATGCAAAAATCCGACAAGAAACGAGGAAGTTATGATGATTTTTGGCTTGAATTTTGTGTTAAAATGGTGTTTTTGGTTTTTGGGAATGATTAGAACATAAGGAAGATGAAGAAATGAAAAATCAGAAAAAAGATAGGGAAAGGGGGAAGGGTGCCGCGGGATAGGAGAGGAAAGGAGGGAGTCGGGTTTAAGTCGGGATTTTTCGAGTCGGTTTTGGCTCGTTTCGATAATAATTAAAACCGTTGGTCAAATGCAAATTCCGACAAGACCAAAGTTCTTAAACACGAGATTACAAGAAAATTGAGTATTCATACGACCCATTTCCAAAATCGTTTGCCCAATTTTCAATAGAATTGTCATTTTTTTCCCGATATGCCCATTTTTCGAAATAAAAAGTTTTTACACGGTTTAAATTATTTTTAAACATTTCAAAACTATCAAAATAAATAATTTTCTTCAAAATATAATAAAATGATATTTCTTTGAATTATTATACTTGAAATACATTAATATCAAATTTTATTTGATTAATAAATTATTTCCGCAAAATAATAATGGTTCGAAATTACGGGGTGTTACATCATAGACCCTGTTTTAGCAAGATTTTCCTGAAGGGATCCGGCTTAATTACGTAGTGATCAGGGTATCTAGTTCTATAAGATTAGAATAGTGTAAATGAATGATAAAGAGAGAAATAAGTATAAAGTATGATGTTGTTATTATTTTGATAGACCTGACACAATATTGTACGAATATCTGAATGCTCAAGAATAAATAGATAAAGTATATGTAAGATTGACTGATCGTCCCTCTCTTTTACAATTGTTAAATTCTCTTATTTATAGTTCTCTACCGTCTTCCCAACGTTACAATGAATAACGTTATAAATGTATAACGTTCTCCCCAAAGGTAGGAGTTGTTCTTGGGAATAATAGGGCAATCTTCCTATTAGTTCGCTTGACCCGTTCTCAAATCAACCAGTCCTTAGCTTCTTTTCCTCTTTCCGTCCAGATTCATGGATTAGATAGTTTTAGGTTTGGACTTGGTCTTCCTTGAGAATAGGGTGTGGTTATCTGGCTTATATAATCGCATTTCTTGTTTATCTCGCTTAATCCAGGCTGTTTTTAGTACTCATGCCAAGCTAGGATATACTTGACTATCGTGGCTTCCTTTCCAGGAATTAGTAGTCTTCTTGCCACAATACTCTTCAGCAGCTAAATAGTGATCGATTTGTCCTGGTTCTTGTCTTGATCGATCACCTTGTTGAGTCGAGGCCAGGTTATGGTCGGACCAGGCTAAAGCGGCCTAACAATTGCCCCTTGACATTTTACCCGTCTTTGGATCCGGCCAGGGGTGAGATGTCAATTTTACCGGGTTAACTAATTAAAGAGAATCACATTCATCTAGTGACTCTTAGACTCCTATTTACCGTTGAAGACTCGCAACGGCTACATGACATCATGCTTTGATGAGTTTTACAATTCCTAGGTTTTTCATGCCGTTATTTACTTCTCTATAAATACGGTATTTAGGGCAAGATCAATTTTCCTCCACTTTCTTTCTTTGAATATTCTTCTGAAACTCTTCTAAAATTCTTCTGAATTTCTTCCCTACTTCTTAGTAATCTTGTTCTGTTACTTTGCATATTCTCGACAATTTCAATAAATCAAACAACCTTGAAAATATGGGAGCCAAAAGACGCCCGCTTCCCGAGAGAGAGCTCTGCTCTTGTTGAGCCCGAACCCACGATATTCAAGAGGAGGAGGTAAGGGTAATTGATCCTCCTGCTCGGTCGTGTGGCTTTCAAATATCGGATTCTCAGTATTCACGCCCTTCAATCTTTGGATCCTTACTTTCCTGAAGAGAACTTGTTGAAAACTAATTATGACAAGATATTAAGGGAGAAGAAAATAATTCCCGAATCGACGAGGTATGGATTCCTGAGTCTTGTCCATTAGGGCTAACTCGGGTATCACCTGGTTGGTTCTGTATTTTTGAATGGGCATTCAAAGCAGGCTGTAAGTTACCTTTTACTCCCTTAATGATTGACACCATCCGTGCTATGGAAGTGTCACCTTTTCAAATTATGCCGATGGTTTGGAAACTTGTTCATTCCATAGAAAATTTATGCGCTAAACACAATCTTGTGATTACTCTCAATGATATTAAGGCATTATATCATTTTAAAAATCCTTCTGTTGGTCGTTTTAATTTGAGAATTAAGTCAAAGATGACTCCATTAATTACTAACCTGGATTCTGGAGATGACAAGAGTTGGGCAAAGACTTTCCTGTTTATCCGGACTGAGACTCTGGGATCAGGCTTTGATTACCTGAGATATCCTCCTTTGGAGAGTGGTAGGTTTCCTGTATTTTTATTTTGCAGTTATATTGAGTGAGAGTGAAGTATATAAATCTTACCTGTGTATTTTGTTTCTGTAATGTTTGTAGCTCCTGATTGGAATCACGATCCTCTGGATGAGGAGGCCATTGCAAGGATAGATGCTTTCCTTGCCATTCCTGAGGAAGAGAGGACTTGGCCAGCCTGCTTGGGCAGGGAATTGTTGCCCCGGTATATGAAGACCAAGCTGACTGGGGTCAGAGTACCCAAAGGCAAGCCTAGTTCTCTGCTCTTTCTGTACGTCTTCGCATGCTTTTATTTTGGTCATTGTCTCCTTGTTGCTTTTTGGTTTGATATTTACGTATATTTTTTATGTATCCGTGTTTAGGTCTTCTCGCTAGGGTGGCTAGCTTTTCGCCAAGGATTTGAAGGTCAGGGGTGGCTAGGATTGCTGAACAGTCCAAGAGCCAGAAAACTAGTGGGAGTGACAAGACTTTGGATATCCGATTTCGATGTCCACCTCCTCAAGATCCGCCCGGATAGTGTCCCCGAGAGATCGTCCAGGCTCAAAAAGGAAGAGAGAGGATGATATTCGGAAGAGGAGGAAGGAGGGAAACACCTATCCCGGCTCAAACACTTAGGAGTATAAGGCAGGTGCCTGCTAGGATTGATGACATGGATGATGCCCGGGCTCGGATAGATGAGTTTTCTGCAAGGATGAGCGATCAACTGTTGTCTGCTAGTACCCTTGATTCATCTACCAGGGTGGTTTCTATTCGACTTCTCTTGTAACAAGGGGTCTGAACTCGCTTCCCAGGCTAGGGAGGTTAGTTGTAGAGGGATCTGTTTATAGTTTATATGTTTTTTGTTTTACCTTGTATTTGCCTAATTGATTTTGTATGTATGCGGGGTTGGATCTTTGGGTCAAGCTCTTGCTTGTCGGCTTAGGGACGCCTGAGCCAAGGTTAGCGGCTTGGAGGAAAAGCTGGATAGGCTAAACCATGACCTGCACTCATCCAGGGGTAATGAAGTGGTGCTCCATCTCGGTTGGCGGCGGCTAAGGAGTCAACCAGGGCTGCTATAGTTTGTGAGGTGGCCGCAAAAAATGCCGAGAAGGCTGTCAGGTGAGTTGGAGGCCGAGAAGCGGCAATGCGGATCGATTGAAAAAGAATGAAGAGCTTGCTTCTTTGAAAAGGAGTTAGTGGAGGCGAGGTTGGGCGATGCGGCTCGGTACTTCTTCGGAAAAGGTCGGGTTGATGCTATGAGGGACCCGAGAATCGATCGGGCCGATTGGAATCCGGGGCCGAGATGAGACACTCTGGATGCTCGAGTATCCCGATTTGGCCAATATGGGTCAAGAAGAAGAAGTGGATTCCCCTCCTTCCAAGGCAAAGTCGGTGATCGGAGATGGTGGATGGTTGTGAGTCGATTCTTCGCTCAAAAGTAACTTAGTTTTTCTTTTGGTTTTGGTCTATCCAGGGGGAATGTCCCTGGAATGAATATTTAGATTTTTAAGGAATTTTTTGGCCCATCCAGGGGGAATATCCCTGGGATGGATGATTATTAGGTGGGACTAGTATTTTGGATGAATAAATATTTGGTCTTTGTTTTGTTTCTTTTTGTGTTTTGATAAGGTTTTGATGTTGGATATGTCTTGATCTGCCGATTATTCGATCGATCAAGCTTATTCGATCGATCAGCGATTATTCGATCGATCAAAGCGATTATTCGATCGATCGAGCGATTATTCGATCGATCAAAGCGATTATTCGACTCGATCAAACGATTATTCGACCGATCGAGCGATTTAATGTGTTATGGGTGGGGTTGTTGCACATGTCCTGGAGGGCTTATGACCCACCTATGTCATACAATTCAGAATAGATTTTCCGATTTGTATGTTGAGCTCGATATTTAAAGGCCTATTTTGCAAAATCAAATTTTGGGTATCATTGGATATTTGGTGGGGTGGCCCCAATCTTTGAGATTTGTTTTAACTAAAATGCAATATGTAAAACAAGTGTTGAAGATTTCGCTAAATGAATGTGAGAATACAGATAAGTGTTTGGACATATAAATTGAAGAAATCATATACGGCATTTATTCATGTAATTGCAAGTATCATACATGTAGGTTCCAGGCAAGAAGTATTTGAAGTAAAAAGTTATACCTGGATTGTGCGATATATTCTATATGTGAAATAGTTTTAAATGTGTAATATTCCAGGCTCTGGGGATCATTTCGCCGTCCAGGGTTTGTAGTCTATAGGCTCCCTGGCAACAATTGAATCAATCGGATAGGGGCCTTCCCGGTTGGAGCCAATTTGCCAAAGATTCTTTTCTTTTGTGTTTTGGAAAACTTTCCGAGAACGAGATCTCCTACCCCGAATACCCTGGCTTTGACGTTTTGTTGTAGCTTCTCGCAACTCTTTGTTTGGTATCTTTGCTAATCGATGCTTCACGCATCTCTTAGCTCCTCCGTTAGGTCCAGGCTATCCTCCATTAGAGGTATGTTGTTTGTTGTTGTGTTTAGGCTACACCTGGTGATGGAATGTCCACCTCGGTAGAATTCATCGCTTCACATCCATAGACCAGGGGAATAGGGGTTTGGCCGGTGGATGTTTTAGGCGTGGTTCTCAAAATTGAAAAGGACCGGGGGAGCTCTTGACCCATCTACCTTTTCTTCTTTCCAGCTTTTTCTTTATACAGCTGATCACCACTTTGTTACTGGATTCAGCTTGACCGTTGGCTTTTGGATATCCTGGCGTGGATGTTACCAGATTGATGTTCCATTGAGCACAGAAGGCTGCTGTTCTTTTTCCCACAAATTGTGTGCCATTGTCGCATACTATTTCAGAGGGGATGCCATATCTACATATGATATTATGTTTGATGAATGCTATGACATCTTTCTCCTTGACTTGCACAGTATGATTCAAATTCTATCCATTTGGAGAAGTAATCGGTCATTGCTAGCATGAAAACTTTCTGTCCGGGTGCTTGAGGTAGTTTTCCTACTATATCCATGCCCCACTTCATAAACGGCCAGGTGCGGATATGGAATGTAGTTCCTCGGATGGTGATGGATATATGGTCCGTGAATCTGACAGGCTTTGCATTTAGAGCTGAAATCCAGGCAATCGGCTCTTAAGGTGGGCCAATAATATCCTGTTCTGAGTACTTTGCTTGCCAGGCTTCTTCCACCTTTGTGATTTCCACAGTATCCTTCATGGATTTCTGATAATATCTGCTCAGCTTCCTGCGGTTCCAGGCATCTGAGGTAAGGTCCGGCCTGCGATTTCTTAAAAAGCACGTTGTCAATAATAGTATATGAAGCAGCTTTTATTTTCAGTGCTCTGGCATCTTGCTTATTTAAGGGTAGGATTCCCTGTTGTAGCCAGTCATAGTAAGGTTTCGTCCAAGAGTTAGCAATGTAGATTGGGAAACTTTCATCTTGTTTGTTTATTGCAGGTTCTAATAAATGCACAATGGGTATTTTGTCAAAATCAAGGGGACTAAAGTTGGACCCTAGGCCGGCTAAGGCATCGGCCTGGGTATTTAAGTCCCTGGAAATTTGGTCAATATTAAAGTTTTTAAACTTTGATTTTAGCATTTGAACAACATCTAGATAAAGCATCATTTTGGGGTCTTTTGCAGTATATATGCCATTTACCTGGTTGGAGACGAGAAGGGAATCAGTGCGTACCTTTAAATTTTGCACACCAAGATCAATACATACCTTTAATCCGGCTATTAGGGCTTCATATTCTGCCTCATTGTTGGTGGCCTCAAATGCACAACTTATAGCTGTACTATCTTATCCCCCGTGGTGTTTTTAGTACTACACCTAGGCTCGTGCCTCTTGTATTGGCTGCTTCATCGACAAATAGGGTCCATTCTAGGTCCGTTTGGTCGCTTTGGTCGGTTTATTTACTTCTTTTATTAGGTCGGTTCTAGGGTTGGACTAAAATCACCACAAAATCTGCTAGTGCTTGTGATTTAATTCTTTGTCCTTGGTTCAAACGTTATATTGTATGTGCTTAGCTGGGGTGACCATTTGCACATTCGTCCGGACAATTACGGTCTCCTAAGTACAGACTTAATAGGAAGATTTGTTCTAACTATTATAGGGTGACTCTCAAAATATGGTCTTAATTTTGTGCAACTCATTATTAAAGCTAAAACATATTTTTCTAGTAATCCATACCGATTTCGCATCCAGTGACTTTTACTTACATAGTAGACAGTCTTTGTTGTCCGTCTGCTTCTTTGACCAGGACTCGCACTGACAGTTTAGTGTGGTATCGAGATATCTTTGTCGGGGTTCATCTTTGACTGGTTTTGCCAGAAAGGGGGAGGATAGATATATTTTCAAGTCTTCAAAGGCGGCTGATGATCGGGGGTCCATTGGAAGTCTTTGTTTTTCCTTAGCAGGTTATAAAACGATTTGCATCTTTCTCGATGATCTTGAAATGAACCTGTTCAGTATCGCTATCCTTCCAGTCAGTTTTTGTATATCTTTGACTGTCTTTGGTGGTTCTAGCTCCAGGATAGCTTTGATCCGCTCAGGGTGGCTTCTATTCCTCTCTTTGTCACCATGTAGCCCAAGAATTTGCCTCTTTGAGACTCCAAGTGGCATTTTTGTGGGTTGAGCTTCATATTGAATTTTTCCAATATTTGAAAGGCTACTTCCAGGTCTTTGACATGGTCTTCTGCCTTTTTTGATTTGACTACCATGTCATCTATATAGACTTCCATGGTGTCTCCTATCTGATCTTTGAACATCATGTTGACTAGCCTTTGGTAGGTTGCACCTGCATTTTTTAATCCAAAGGGCATAGCAAAGATAACAATATATACCTCTTTCAGGTGATGAAAGTTTGTGCTTTCCTGGTCTGCTGGATGCATTTTTATTTGATTGAATCCGCTGGAGGCATCCATGAATGTCAACATTTCGTGGCTGCAGGTGGCATCTACCATTGCATCGATGTGTGGTAAGGGAAATGGATCTTTTGGGCAGGCTTTGTTTAAGTCGGTGTAATCTACGCGGACTCTCCATTTGCCATTTTTCTTTTGGACGACTACCACGTTTGCAAGCCGATCGGGTACATCACTTCCCTGATCATTCCCATGTCCAATAGCTTGTCAACTTCTTGGTTGATAATTTCGTGCCTTTCTGCAGCAAATTTTCTTCTCTTTTGCTGTACAGGCTTAAAGGATTTGTCAATGTTCAACTTATGAGTAATAACATCAGCATCTATACCAGTCATATCAAAATGTGACCAAGCAAAACAAGACATTTTAGTTTTAAGAAAGTCGACCGATTTGGTCCGATTGAGTCGGTGCATCGACCCTACAAGTACTTTCTCCCCGGGGAATTCTGGGTCTAATATGACTTCTCCTGTTTCCATCTGTGTTTGTGCTATATATTCTTCCCTGACAGTGACTTTAATTGCTATGCAAGGGACTTACGACTTTGAGGGTTTCAAAGCCCGAGTGTAACATTCTGAGCATCCTTTGTTCTCCTCTGATGGTGGTTATCCCCCATTCTGTTGGAATTTTCACGCATTGATGATATGTTGATGGGATTGCTTTGACATTGTGGATCCATGGTCTGCCCAGGATTACATTGTACGAGGACAAGCAATCCATTACTCCAAATCTCTCATATGAAGCCACGCCCTCCACATAGGTAGGCAAGCTGATTTCTCCCAGGGTGTTTTTTGTTTCTCCACCGAATCCAACCAGGACGCTGGATTTCTTTATGATCTTGCTTTCGTCTATCTTCATAGCTTTAAGGACGTCAAGCATCACCAGGTTGATTGAGCTTCCTCCATCTATCGGGATTCTTGATACTTTGGTCATTGCCGATTTGCATAGTGATTACCAGGCTGTCATGGTGTAGACCTGATATTCCTTGTAGATCCGAGTCATCAAAGGTGATAGCAGGCAATGACACGGGCTTGGGAGGAGGTTGAAGTCTGGATTCCCTGGATATCCTCTTGGCTGCAGAGCTGGTCAGACCACAGATTTCTGATCCTCCATTTATGAATTTAACTTCATAGATGGGAGGAGGAGGAGGAGGGTCTCTGCTGCTTCCTGGGTCTCTCTTATTTTGTCCTTCATCTTTATTCTTTGGCTGCTGGATTATATCTTTTAAGTAGCCTTTCTTTAGAAGATATGCCACTTGTTTCCTGAGCTGAATGCATTCTTCTGTGGTGTGTCCGATGTCCTGATGGAAGTCACACCATCTTGTTGGATCCTTCCTGGGATTGTCGGACTTCTTTGGCCATCTGACTGCATCTCCCAGGTTTTCCAGGCGTTTGATTAATCCTGCAGTATTAATAGAGAAGTTATATTCAGGAATAGTTGGGAGGCTAGAGAGGTTACCTTTATGTTCCTGTGCCATATTGACTTCGGATCGTTCAGGCCTGGAATATGGTGCTGATCTGGGATTGCTTCCTTTCTGGTAGGAGCTTTTCCTGTTAGTATGTCCATAGCCCTGCTTTCCTCCGGATGAGTTCGTCCTGAAGTTGAGGTCTTCTTCTAATCTGACATGCTCTAAGGCGATGGATTGAACGGTGGCAAAGGTTGGACATGCTTTCTTGGTCGATCTGCATAAATATCACTTTGTCGAGCAAGACTCCTTGCACAATGCTTCTCTTCTTTGTTTCTTCATCGCATCTTGGAATGGCCACCTTTTCTTTGACAAATCGGCCAGGAATTCCTTGAGAGATTCTTCGGAAGGCTTTTATCCCGAACAGGTTGCTTGGTCTCTTGGCCATATCTCCGCTACTTGCGAATTGTTGATTGAAGGCATTGATCAATTCTGAAAAATTCTTGATACCTCCATTTGGGAGATTGATGAACCATTGTAGTGCTTTGCCCCAGTCGGGGTTGTGCCAAAGCCTTTGCACATACGGACTTGCCTGAGTTCACTGGGTATTGAGGCACCAACATTTTTGTTTGAATATGGCAACATGATTTTGTGAATCGAAGTTCCATCATAGGTTCTCATGGATGGGACAATAAATTTCTTGGGTAGATCAATCTTTGCAATTTCATCTGCAAAGGGTGAATCCGCAAAGTCATGTCAACTTCTACTTGACCACGAGTGCCGTACTCCGGGTATATTTTCTATTTTGTTGTGGAGTTTTTGGATTTCCTGAAGCATAGCCATCATTATTGCGGCTTCAGTTTTGTTTGTCTCATCATTGGGAATAGTTGGAGTGCTTGGATAATGTATCCTTCTCCGGGGTTCCAAAATTAGAGAAGTCTATGTTTTTGATGATGGATGAGAATGGGGTTTCTGGTTCGAATCTGGTCTTGGAGCCCGAAGCCTGATTTTCCAATTTCTTCTTCAGGCTAGACTCGATTCCTTGACTGTTGATTTACCCACTGAGCCGCTTTCTCTTGGATTGTTTCCAATTCCTTGATTTTGGCCAGAGCGACTAATTGTTGTTCAGCGGTGAGTTCCACCATTTTTGTGTGTGAATATTAATTGAGAGATAATAAGGAGAATTTTATTGGTTGAAGAACTAGAGGCCCCACGGTGGGCGCCAATTGTTTTAGCAAGATTTTCCCGAGGGATCCTACTTAATTACGTAGTGATCGGGGTATCTAGTTCTATAAGATTAGAATAGTGTAAATGAATGATAAAGAGAGAAATAAGTATAAAGTATGATGTTGTTATTATTTTGATAGACCTGACACAATATTGTACGAATATCTGAATGCTCAAGAATAAATAGATAAAGTATATGTAAGATTGACTGATCGTCCCTCTCTTTTACAATTGTTAAATTCTCTTATTTATAGTTCTCTACCGTCTTCCCAACGTTACAATGAATAACGTTATAAATGTATAACGTTCTCCCCAAAGGTAGGAGTTGTTGCCGGAATAATAGGGCAATCTTCCTATTAGTTCGCTTGACCCGTTCTCAAATCAACCAGTCCTTAGCTTCTTTTCCTCTTTCCGTCCAGATTCATGGATTAGATAGTTTTAGGTTTGGACTTGGTCTTCCTTGAGAATAGGGTGTGGTTATCTGGCTTATATAATCGCATTTCTTGTTTATCTCGCTTAATCCAGTGTTTTTAGTACTCATGCCAAGCTAGGATATACTTGACTATCGGGCTTCCTTTCCAGAATTAGTAGTCTTCTTGCCACAATACTCTTCAGCAGCTAAATAGTGATCAGATTTGTCCGGTTCTTGTCTTGATCAGTCAGCCTTGTTGAGTCAGGCCAGGTTATGGTCAGACCAGGCTAAACTGGGCCTAACAGACCCGTAATCTCATCCAACTAGTTAATCCTGATCACGTAAGTTACCACCTGATAAAGGTTACCTCACGCCTGAGCTTAACTCGTATGCCTCTCATAACACATTCTCCCATTCGCATAACCATCACCTCCTACCAAATATAACCACACCAATAATACTCAACTACTGGTAACCGCCTCCTATAACCACATCTTATACTTCCTTACAACCATACACATCAATCGGGTCTCTACAAAATCAACCTCTTTAGAAGGCTATCTTTCCTATTTATCATCGCCCTTACCCACTAGTGACAACACCTCAACACTACCACCGTTCGGACATCAAAACTATTACACTCATCTCCAACATCACGGTTCTTTCCTATCTTTGGTTAACATCCCAAATAACGAATATCAAATCCACCAACAAAATTACCTCAACATTATTTCCAATTACATCCTTAATTGTATCGTCACCAAACTCACCACTAAGATCTCATATCGTGCAAATTCTTTACCCGGCTTTTACTTTCCTTCATTCCTCGAAACTCATGATTAACATGTCGTCCTGGAACTCCTATATTAACGTTAACTCACATCCTCATGATAGTATCATACATCTCGACGATTCCTTACTTTTATATCACATAACTCCGGTCAACATTTTTCTCAGTTTACTTTTTATCCTTCTTTTCTCTTTACAGTCAACAATACCAATTAATAGTTCGACTCCTTATTGCTTCTATCTAACTCTTTAGTGCTCCGGTTACCTTCTCATTGCTCCAAAACTCGAGTCCCATTATTTCATATCATTATCATCTCACTCTTTCTTACCATGGATCTTCTCTTATCATGGTATCACTCACACTTATCACCAATCAGTCCAGACCATCTCATGCTATCACTCACACTTTTTTTTTAGCATCCCAAAACTCCTTTCATTCCGTTAATTGCCCAAGGAAATCACACATTAGTTTTACCTCTTGATATTACAAATTTCCAAATTCACTCACCATCTGCAAATCCACGTCGCGGCGTGTCTCCACTAAGTTCACTATATATCACTCTTCTCCATCCCTCTACAACGATCTTTCATTACATACATTCTTAACCAACACAATCTAACCGTCTCTCTCCATAATTCCTTAGACACCTCAAGTTGCTACTATCCACATCCTTCCTTTCAATCTTTTCATTTTCACGTTCCTTAGACTCACATCATCCCTTGCCCACATTCACTTACTTTTACATTACTCAACACACAATCATATCACTCTTCTCATCTCACAAAACATGCTCCATGCCTCAATAAGCCTTAACAATCTTCCTTTTCTTTTTCCACTATCTATCACAACCACATGTAACTCATGTCCTCCCCACCAAACTCATACTCACCACAGGTGCCAAACCTTACATCATAATATTGGGTAACTTACGCATCAGGACCAACACATACGTAAAACAATGCATAAATAAGCCAAAGAACACCTTTGAATTAAACATAATATGCAACGAAGTCAAAAGATAAGCATATGACCCAAAATAGGGGTCACTAGATCGAGTATAGGTCACTCGATCGAGTAAGTGACTTACTCGATCGAGTAGGTGAAGGTCAGAGGCACGTAAAACAAATTACCAGGGCTACTCGATCGAGTAACAAGAGGTGCACTCGATCGAGTGAGGGCCACTCGATCGAGTACCCTACGCATTTCTCAGCACTGTCCAATTTTCGTAAAACAGTCATATCTCACTCGTTTCTTGGTCATTTTGGGCGTGTGACCTATCGTTAGAATCGTAAAGGAACAAGGTATCACCTCCAATTGGAATAACATCAAAATCATTTATGCATCTCAAGTTATAACAGTATAAAGACAACTTCGCTTTAATCAGACGACATAACTATTCGATTTTTACTTCCAAACAACTTAAACAACAACAAGGTAAATAAAAACAACTCAATACTCATAAAACCAGTATCCCTAACCACATGTTTCTATTTACAAAATCCAAACAACAACTTCCATCATGCACATATATTATTGAACTTACCACTCATGTAATGCCCGCATGCTTTTATTCTATAACCTTACGTAAGAACAATGACATAATATATAACATCAAATTCCCATTCATGTGTTACTAACATATCAACATTATAAAAATCCACTTTAGTCATATAAACATGCTTAAATCATGAAATCATATTTTTATGCAACATTATCCATCACCCATCATACACTTTATCTAACGCATGCATATAGTATATAGCTTTATTATATAACTTGACGGAAACAAAATCATGTATAACCATATCACATCGCCTAATCTCTTGTTACTAAGATTGCCACATTATAAATCATTCATCCTGCAATATCATTATTCATCACATATTATCATATATGAACTACTTCCTTTTTCCACCACATCATTCATCATTCTCATATACTTTTCCAACAATTCCAACCAACATTGTAAACCAACTATCATGCAACATGCCTACTCACAACACTTTATTATTCACCACATTCCTCATTCCACCACAATCATTTTCCAACATTTCTATACAACACATCATCCAACATACGCAATAGAACATTAGCAAACACAAAGCGATCCCATGACACCCCATAGTGACCGGTTTAAAGTTGTAGGGCGAGTTCGCGACTTTAGGACGTCTCCCAAGTCTTTGCATTAGCTCCTAACAACTCCTACCCCGGTTTATTTTATTTTGACTCTCTAGATTCATTAGGTTCATTAGTTACAAGTTTCAAGATCGTCGCTCTGATACCACTTTGTAACACCCCCATACTCCAAGTGCCTTACCAGGACCACTTAAGGCATGGAAGTGCTACCATCTCGGTTACCCAAGGCAATGATAATCAAATAGACCATAAAGAAACGTACTTTAGTAATAATGTTTAAAGTGATACAATCCAAAACCGAAACTGATAAAAGGGAAAAACAAAGGTTCTCAACTGTCAACTACTAAACAACTACAAAATGTTCGACACAGCGGAAGACTTCTAAAACTGCAACGTGGTGACTCATCCCAGCTATCCCATACGCATCGTCTCATACCTGCTCACCACCCCCGAATGGATCACCACAGTTTTTAAAACATTTAAACGGGGTCAATACTAATTACATAAAACAAAGCCACAACGAACAAGTGCATAAAAAACTCAACAACACAACAATTCCCCAGTCTCCATAACCAATCTCCATACAACTGACTTCACACTAAAGTGTGTAGTCCTGCCAGAGTACCCATCGCAACAAGTAATCCACACCGACAGTGGGGGACCGCAGCCGTACCCACCAAATCCCCGCTCATCACCACTGAGCGATAAACCCAAGTTTCCTTAATGTGCACATCCCCTCCTGTGGCGGGTTCCACAGAGGGCGAACCAAGGGCGTGAAGCCACTCCCGCAAGTGACTCCACTCAGCCAGGGACGCGCCCCGAAGATCACAGACAGATACAAACCAATCAACAGTATGAAAACAACAACCGTCTAACAACTCAACAATACAATCAATCTTTAATCACAACAACCATCACCACACATTATGTAACTAATACTGAGTAGGGAAACCCTACCTGAAAAGCAATCACCATAGACGGTCTAGCAGCTAATCAAAATCGTTCTTCAATGAAATCACCTCCTATCAAACATACAATCATACAATCACCATCTAATAAACACAATACTCCCAAAACCCCCAGTCTACCCAATTAGGGTTTCAACCAAAATAAATGAAACAACATAAAAACTGTACTAGGATCTTACCCATAATACGACGGTCTCAACGGCGTAAAGAACACAACGATCTGATGACTCTAGCCCTTAGGATTTGATAGCAATGAGAGAGAGAGAAGCAACGTAACTTTGGTTTGTCTTTTTGAAGTTTAGGAAAGTGTAAAGATGAAAAGAAACTGTCTGATTAAGATTATATATATTTCTCACGTTGCTATCAAAACCCGTCAAACTCAGCCCGTATAACTCACTTACTCGATCGAGTAAGTGACTTACTCGATCGAGTCCCCAACTTACTCGAGCGAGTACCCTACAGACAGACTACTGTTTTGCGTGAAAAGCTACTTACTCGACAGAGTAAGCCCCACTCGATAGAGTACCCAAAGACACATAAAACCGTAGTATTACACTTTTGGTGTATTTAAGATTTGATTTATAAATTTGAGTACAATGAGGGTGGTCTTTCTCAAGCCTCTAATCGCATTTTAATTAGTAACCAACTAATGATATGTGGTTGCAAATTTGCGACTAAAAGAATAATTGGTTGCACTTTAGAAACTAAAAAATTTAGTTGCCAATCAGCGACCAAAAACCTGTTGGTCGTACATTAGCGACCATTGATATATTTGGTTGCTAAATTGCGTCCAATGAAATTGGGGTCTAATTAGCAGCTACATCATTATTTAGTTGCAAATTAGCTACTATATTATTTAGTTGCTAATTAGCGACTATTTTTGCGACTAACCTCATTTTGCGACTGAGCCTACAGCAACTACCTAAAAATAGTCGCAAGTTGGTCGCTAAACTCATTTTGCGACCAAATATAGGGGTTTAGCGACCAACTGTGTTAGTTGCTAATGAGCTGTTTCGTTGTAGTGTAGGTGGCGTTGTTAGTCGAATTTGGTGCAAAAAACTGGAAGTATACTTATTTCGGGTATGTGCCTGCTTCAGTTGTATGTTACCCACAAATAGGATTATACATCCAGTTGTACCATAAGCATTGTACAAACAAGATATAAGAATCCGAGCTTTCATGTATTCTTTCTGAGCTAATTCAAAGTTCATGTTTTTAATGTGTAAATGGATGAGCTCAATACTTTCTAATAAAGCTCATATTCTTTAACATAAAACTCGGATACTTTATCACAAAGCTCAGATTATACACCGTACAACATTTACAACTGGTTGTATAGTCCATGAATTGTATGTTACCTGTTCCAATATAGTTGTTGGCTTATCAATTAATAGGATTAAAAAAGTTTTTTTTTTTTAAAAAAAAGGTTGGTTGACCTTAAGTCCAAGTGGTTTTTTTTTTTATAAAAAAAAATTGGCTGACCTCAAGTCTAAATGGTCAAACAAACCTTACGGTGAATAAGATCGGAGTTATTTTACGGTTGAGTGTGATGGATGAGGAATTTAAGGGTGCATTATGTAGGTTTATGTTCCTTAAAATTGAAGTCTCAGTTAATAAAGCGTTAGTGTAGGTCAAGGCTAGGCTACGAATTGTTGACCAAATTCTAACTGTTAAGTATCGACCATTTCGGGTGAGTTTTAAGTCTTTTTAAGGTATTATCTTGATATTTGTGTTTGATGTTAGGTGTATTTTAAGTAGACCTGTCAAAACTTGACCCGGTCCGAAAACCCGACCCGTCCGACCCGTTTTTTAGGGTTACAAACCCGGTTTTTTCGACCCGTGACCCGTTTGACCCGAACCTGAAATGACCCGTTATTTTAGGGTCGAGACCCGATCCGAACGGGTCGACCCGTTGGGTCAAGGGAAAATCATGTGTTTTATAAAAAATATTAATATTTATATATTATATTTGAAAATATAGTTAATTTTTTTTTATTACTTAAATTGCAAATTCAACTAAAAAGTCAATTTTATATAACTTTTATAATATTTAATAATAAAATAATTATTAAAAAAACTTTATTTTAATAATTATGTCAATATAATTAATGTAAATGTTGAATATGATTAAAATAATAGTTTTAAATATGTTTTACTTTTTAAAAAAATATTTTTTAAATTAAAAAAATCGTTTAAAAAAGACGTTAAAAATTATTTCTTGACCCGTATTCTGACCCGACTCGTATGACCCGACCCGGGACCCGACTCGCCCGACCCGTTTGACAGGTCTAATTATAAGGCAGTTAGCATAAACGAAGCAGTATTTACTTTAGATTTTTTAAGTGATAAGATTGGAGTTAAGGTTGTCATTTAAGATACCTATTGATCTCTCGTAGTGAAGATTATTTTGGGTACGATAGTGCTTTTGAGTTCGCAGGTTAGTGTTAAAGGCGGATGCAGGATTTTACTCGAGGGTAGGCACCGATTTTTTATTATTAAAATAATGTTTGGTATTGGATTTTTTTCCGAACAAATGTATTAAATATAAGTATATTTGATACTAATTGGGCAATTACAGAATTTCTATTTTTAACGTTATATTTCATTTCACTACAATAATATGCATTTAAGGTTATGTTTGCATATATACACAAGAACTATAAGGTCTTGTGTTCAACTTTCAAGCAATGAAAGAAACATTTAACACATGCCTTCTACCAAGGGTGACAACCATAAGAAAATTCTAAAAATTAAAGCTTTAGTGGGATTCGAACACTGGTATTCTCGTTCAGATAGTGAATAACTAACCATTCAATCACTCTGTTAGAACACACTTGGTTGATGATGCCAAGTTTCCTTCTTATTATTTGATTGTTTGTTCTTAGTTACAAATGCTTAATGATTGAAGCAATCAAATGGACTCTCAAGAAGGCTTAACATGATCAAGATGAAGCTAACATGAAGTCAAGACAATGATATGTCCCTAAGCCTTAGTCGAAAGTTGTAAGAGTAAGTGTAACATTCTCATTTAAGTCAAGTGGCTGCAAAACCATGCAACAATGCAGCATGTGGTTTCTGATACTACCGTATGGAGGAATTTTAACACGAAATATTTAAGTGTTGAAATTTTTACAAATTTCATTTCCACAAAGTTTTAACATTTAGATTATCAAAGTTTAAAAACAAATCTGAAAATTAAGTTCACAAATCTCCATTGTTAACACCTCTAGATTTGTGCATTTGCTTTTTACCAAAATGAAAAGGTTAAACTTTTTAAAGTTCTAAAGCTATAAAAGTTTTTTGCCAATTTGATAAAATGTCACATGTTGAGTGTTTTGGGAAGAGTGTTCCGATTTTCATTAAAGACTTGTGCTTTAAGTCTAAAACCTAACGTTTATCATCACTCAAAGGCTATCTATTTTATAATGGATTTAATTAACCTAAGTTGTACTTCTTAGATGATCAAATCCACTATAAATAGTGTGCCTTAGCATTATTTATCACTCTGAGGCGCAGCTATTCCTGCGTCTGTTCTTGAGTTGAGCTCTGGTTGTGAAGTCAGAACCGCGTGTAATTAATGTTATTTGGTATGTTTTACGATTGATTATCGATATTAAACTCAAGTGAAAGCGATTTAGCATATTAATTACATACTGATATCGTCATAAAAGCGATAAACACGAATTAAACGAATTAAAACGAGTTAAAAACGAATTAAATTTATTTACGATATCGGAAACACAAAAAGAACGAACTTTGAAAGAAATTGATAATCTAAAAATAAGCAATGGAAATATATACAAAAGACGAATTCCAGAGACTTTATATAGACAAATCGAGTCTCTAAAATCCGAATTTGATTTAGTGACGAAAACCCGCAAATATCGGTTTATAAGAGATTTAAGTCGAAAATAAAACGTTATTATTGAAAGGAGTGATCAAAACTTGGTTTATATACAAAGGAATGGAAGAAAATAAGGAAAATAAAATGGAAAGAACAAAACCACAGAAACCCGAGGAAGAAGAAGAAGAGCGAGGAAGCGGCGACCCTCGGAAGAGGCGCGGCAGTCTTTGCGACCCTTCGAAGAGGCGCATTTCTTCGCGCGTTTCTTCTCGACGTCTGGTAACTGTTGTTTCGTAAAAACAGTTTGTAATAAAGGTTTTTTACAATTGGTTTTAAATTTATTTTTGACGTGAATCTTACATTAATCGGTACAAAAATAAAAATACAATAAAAAAAAGATGGGATTTAACACCCTCAGACTTACATGTTTGACGAAACGAGATTAACTAAGTTAACGTTAGTGATTGCTCGACTCGAATGTATGTAGAAAGTGCCCTCGTTTGAGGATCCCATCCCCCTAAAACTAAAAGAATAAGAAAACACCAACTTTTTCCCGCTCAAATGCTCACACCTATAAATGGGCCTTTTTTTACATATTACTATGCTGGGCTTAGTGTACACTGTCAAATTATCTATAACATATACAAGTCCACTAAAATCTACTGTATAACATTAGTACGCTGTCAAATAATCCTAAATGGAGTAATATATCATAGAGGAATGTATATGCAGCAAATAAGTCCACCAATATCAATTAAAATATGCACTAAAAATATCCAAATTTTACATATCTTTGTAATAAAAATATACAGCAAAATTATTCCTAATTATACTACTCAATAAAATTTTACATATCTTTGTAAAAATACATTCCTAATTATACTAAATAAAATCTTTCAATATACCCCTAACAACCTCTCCATAGTTAAGATCTTTTGATGAATCAGAGATGGTAGCATAAACATGTCGTACAAAATATATTGAGATGGTAGCATATACTTATTTATGAATATTTTTTGCTGAAATTTTATTCTCTCCCAAAATACAAATTTCTATTGCTATATATCACTAACATTATAACGTACATTAGAACTTATAATAAGTACAACTCATTTATACAAATATCTTAAATGACCACTATATAAGCAAAACTCACAAATATCGTTCTTTAGCTCTCAAATACCGTGCTTTAGCACGGGATCTCAACTAGTATTTACTAAATGAATAGGTGAACTCACAAACTTTCCCTCCAAAAAGCATCTTTTTAAATAAGGAAGTTATTGATAATTTAAGTGTATTCACTAAATAAGGAAATTAATAATTACAATATATTTCATCATATAATTCTTTTCAGTAAAATTAATCTTTTTATCAAATTATATAATTTTACTAAACACTAAACTATAATATTTTAATTAAAGTATAAATAATATAAGACTATAAACTATTAAATTTTTTATTGATATTATTATTTGATAATGACTTGACTCATACTATTCATACTACGTATAAACAAAACTATAACTGGTTTTGATTACTTTCATAACACAAAAAAAGTTGAGAGAATTTATAAATTGGAATCATTAGCGTTCTGGTATAAAAAAATACTTTAAAAAAAATGTATTTCAGCACATTATTCAATCCTCTTGGATTAATTTTTGGTTTTAATTTATTTTTTGCTCGAAACAAAATATAATTACGAGAAAAATGAACAATTAATGAGATGCCACTATTATTTTACAGTTCAATTTTACTTAGTTTTTTTGAATAATTTTACAGTTCAATTTTTTTCCTCAAAATATAATAACGTGAAATATGAAAAATTAATAAACTGTTAGTTTATCATGATTAAGTAATACAAAAATAAAAAGTCTATAAATACCGCGCATTCATTTAGCGGGATTTAAACTAGTTTTAGATTAATTGATTGATTGATGTGTAGTGGTCAAATTGGCCGGTCATGCAACGTGACTGGTACTCAGAAAGATCTGAGCTTACGTGGTCGATTGATCAAGCACGTAGGCGTCGAAAGCTTAGAGCAAGGTCTAGAATGCAAAGAGAGAAGAGAAAGGCGGACACTCGCGTAAAAATATGGAGACCAGAGGTCTCTATTTATACTGAACAATGTGAAGAGTTTTGGAATGACTCAAACTTTGGAAAGAAATCACGGAAAAAATCTGTAAACAGCGAAAAAAAGCTGGAGAAGAGGCGCATCAGTTGATGCGATCCTTCCAAGAGGCGCAACACCTGCTGCGTCATTTCCCCAGAGGTTTCCTCCCGCGGAAGAAAGATTTTCGCGTTTCTATTATGGAATTGCGGTAGATCTATACTTCCTTATTCCTTAAAATATGATATACGAGATATATTTTACCAAAAGACATAGATTTAATTTATGGCATAAATATCCGGAATATTCTAGAGCATTCCGGCTCGACATTTTAAACGGTTTCTTAGAAAATGAAGCGGTTTTTGACCCGGACTCCAAATGAACTCTAATTACTGTCAAAACGACCGTATCGGCGCGTAGATGACGACCAAGGGGTAGACACAAGTGTTTGAGCCGCTATCACTTGACGATAAACTTACGAACTGTCATAAATCGTTTCGCGTACCAAACATGCGGCCCAATCATCACTGGGTGGTTGACGGAAGGTGTAGAAACGAGGTATCTACAAATATGATCCTTGATAATAGGATCAAGGGTGAGAGTATGAATATTATTCTCCGATTAATACTCCAAAGGGTCATGACTCGGGTTTTCACAAGGGCTTGAGTATTGCGGTTTGACAAGTTGAATAAGTATACTAGCTTAGCTAGTACTCTCATCTATGGCAAGCGATTAGGCAAGTGTGAAAATGTATAAAGTAAACCAGAATTATGATTTGTCCTATGTCATTTTCCTTCAGTTTTATAGGGATAATATATATATATATATATATATATATATATATATATATATATATGCAAATTGAATTATCAATGTAGAAGGTTATTTTCTACTAGTGGTAATGTATTTTACTTGGGTAAGTATCATGAGTATATGGACTTCCAAGAAGCGAATTTGCATTATGAGTTTGACATTGGAGTTGGTATGCGTAGTGTTAGCATATAGCCGGTTAAAAGGCTAGGTAGCTGAAGAAAATAATCTACGATGTTCCTGATATATGATTTATTTACACCTAATTTCCCTCTTTCTTTTATGCATTCCGACTCATATCGAGTCGGTTTCGTGTGCCTTTCCTTGCATTTTGTGCCCAATCCCCATACTTGTTATTTTGTGTATCCTTTTGCAGGAACCGAGTCGAGTATAGAGGAATTGGGGCAAGAAAGGGCATTCCAATGCCTTTACATGAAGAAGAGGTGAAAATGCTGAATGTTGTGTTCTGCCGGCAGACCGGCAGCCGGTCTGGCCACCGGCAGAACACGTCCCAAGCCTTGCCAAAGAAAATGAAGAAATGACCTGAGTATTGTGTTCTGCCGGCAGGCCGGCAGCCGGCCCACCGGTAGAACACAGCATCCTGAATTAAATTGAATTAGAAGAGAAAAAGAAGCTTGACATCGCTACCGGTTGGAGCACCGGTAGCCGGTCCACCGGCAAGACGCAACATCAAAAGAATTTGAAGACTCTGAAGGTAGTGTTCTGCCGTCAGGCCGGCAGCCGGTCCACCGGCAGAACACACTTGCCAGCTAAATTTCCAAAGTTGAAGTTATTTTGACCGCCCTGCCAGTAGGAGGACCGGCAGCCGGTCCACCGGCAGGACGCAGCAGCTGACGGATTTGGGATTTTCTTCTCTTTACTCGTCTTTTCTTCTAAATCTTGGGCAAGACTATAAATACCCCCTCCTTAAACCCTTTGTACACACAACCCTAGATCTCAGATTATTTCCTTTTCCAAGTTTAAAACTTTGCTAATCATTTTGTTAATCATTCCTTAATTAGACAAGTTCTTCAATTAAGTTAGCAATAGAAATTGGGTTGTAAGAAGATTGAAGGTTTCTCCTTCTTTGTTATTCTATCCTAATTCCTTCCTTGCTATTGAGTTGGTATTATTTCTTTCCCTATTTTCATTAGTTTACATTTGCTTTCCCTTTAAGTTTGTTTAATTGTTTTGTTAAATTTGCATCCTTGTTGTTTGATTGTTGTTGTTTTCACTCTTGTTCATATTTTCTTTGTTCATCCTTGTTATTTACACCCAAAGATTTTATCTTTGAGTTGATTGTGTTAAAGATTGTGTCTTTTAGTTTACTCATCCTCATTATTTAATTAAACCATCTTTCTTTATAACTATTGTTGGATTGTTGCATGTTTAGAAGTAGAATTCATCCTCTCACCATGTTTATGCTTAAAGACTCCATCTTTATTGTTTATCTTACCTTTAGTGACATGAGTGAGTAGTTACCCTTCTAGGGTTTAGGGGGAGTCTAAATAGGATTATTGGGCATGATAGGTTGATAGTTTTGAGTCTTTGGTCTAGGAAATTATCTTTCTTAGCATTGCATACAAGGTGTTTGACGAATTGTGTGAGTGAAAGCTTGTGCCTTTTGTCTTAGTAGCTTAATTCCTCCTTTGAATGAAAGTTTGTTGGTGGTCTTGTTGCATGTTTTGAAATAGTTGTTGCTCAATGAAAGTGGTAACCACCCCTTGGACAAACCCCTCGCCTTAGACTACTTTAATCGACTTGTCGCCCATAGTCCATTTAGATGACCCCGAAGACCCTAGTCCTTTAATCAATCGAATACATACTTCATAATACTTTGTTTAGTTGCATCAAGTAGGTAAATCAAAACCCTTACTCTTTATTTTCGACTAGACTTGACTTTTAATTAGGCTAAATAGAAACCCCCGCCGTCTTCGTGTTCGACCCCGATTTTAGACTAAATTGGGTTATTCTTGTTGGTGGTAAGTGTGTTGACCCTCACCGTTGAATTCTTACCCATCAAATGGCGCCGTTGCCGGGGATGGCGTTAGGTTATACTTAGTTTTGCTTAGAGTCTTTGCTTTAGTCTTTTCTCAATTGTTAGCTTGTTTTAGTAGTTGTGTGTTCTTTGTAGAGTGTGTGATTTCTTGCCTTCCCCTAGTGTGTAACAACACTAGGAGACTAACGATTTGTCAAGTGCATGCCTAGAAGGAACCACCAAGCTCTTCTCTTCAACTCCGACCCCAAAAGGCTTTTTAGAACCTTGAGGACAAGGACCCTTGAGAGAGTTAGGAATAATTCCCCTCAAGCAAACTTTGACCAACCCAATTCACACATACCACAAGATTTTGATACCACAACTACAATTCAACCAAATATCACAATTGAGACTTTAATCGAAAACCCTTTCCATAACTTACCTATTCCAAATAGCCCACCTAAATCACCACCACATCACATGCAAAATCCTCCACCACCACAAATGGCTCTTAGAGATCATAACCGGCCCAACTTTGGCACCTTGGCCCCAAACAACTTTGAAATGCATCCCGCCCAAGTCGGGTTAGTTGAGAAGGATTTGTTTGGGGGGCATATTGAAGAGGATGCCCATGCTCACCTCCGGAAGTTTAAGAGGAAAGTTTCAATGATGAAGAAGAATGGGGTGTCCGAAGACACCTTGAGAATGATGTTGTTTCCGTTTTCATTGACGGGCAAGGCGGACCGATGGTTGAACATTCACCCACCGGATACTTTCACTACTTGGGATGCCTTGGCTAAAGCATTCATGGCCAAATATTACCCTTCATCAAAGACCGCGATGCTCCATAATGAGATTCATACGTTTCAACAAGAGGACGAGGAGTCTTTGGGTGAAGCTTGGGACCGCTATCAAGACTTGATAGCAAGTTGCCCCCATCATGGAATACCGGAATGGTACATCACTCAAACATTCTTTCAAACTTTGCTACCAAGGACTAAGGAAATGGTAAATGCCTCCGCGGGGGGAGGATTTGATCATTTGAGTGATGAAGAAGGCATGACATTGATCAAGAAAATGGTAGATTCGGAAGCAAACTATGGGTCTAGAGGAAACATGCTAAGAAGGAATGGGAAGTTTCCTAAAGAAAACTCCTCCAACTCCGAGACAAATGCCAAGCTTGACTTGCTCACAAAACAATTTGAGAAGTTTCAAAGAAATCAAGTGAACCAAGCCGCGACCTTACATGGGCCACCCATGGAGGAAGTGGTTCAAGCTTCAAGTTGTGAGCTTTGTGGAGGGAGTGGTCATACTTATGACTTGTGTGCCAACAACTATACCGGTGGCTATGAAGAGAACATTCAAGATGTTAATGCTTTCCAAAGCTATAACAACAATCCTAGACCACCAAGGCCACCCTACAACAACCCCAATGTGTACAACCCAAATACCATCTTCTACCATCCCGGTTTGAGGAACCACCCCAACTTTAGCTACAAAAGTACCAATGTTCAAAACCCACAACACCTTCAACAACAAGCCCCAAACAATCCACCCGGTTTTGCTCAACCAAGAGGAATATTCCCCAACCCAAGAACTAATCCCCAAAACCAAAACTATGGCAACCAACAACAAGTGTACCAAGATTTTGGTGGAAACGAAAGCAACCAAGGATTTTACCAAGGAAATCAAGTGAATCAAGCAAATCAATGATTTGGACAAGGGTATGCTCAAGGGTCTCAAGAACAAGGTCAAGGATCAAACTTCAACAACAATGGTCCTAGAGCTAACTTCCAAGGGGGACAAGGCAACAACAATCAAGGTTCCAATGCTCGGTATGACTATGGGTTCCCTTTACCCATAGCCAACCAACCTTATCAAGAAGCCCAAGGTGAGATCTCTAAAGTTGAGCTTTTGAAGATGATAAAGAACATGCAACTTCAACATAGTCAAGAAATGACAAATTTTGCTAAGGCAACTCAACAAGAACAAGCAAACTTGAGGGCTATCTTCTTTAAGGACATGAGAGAAATGGAATCTAGGATGGCCTCTCATGCTATGGCTAACCCTCAACGCCCGCCCGGTGGTCTATTGGCCCAAGGACAAAGCTCCAAGGATGCCTCAAATAGCCACCATGCTCATGCGGTAGTGTTGAGGAGCGGTGTCGAGCTTGAGGACCCTTACAAAGATTTTGAGCATGAAGTTAAGGAAGATACCAAGGGGGATGAGTTGGAAATGAATGGTGAAGAGGAAAGCTCACCCATTGAACCATCGGGTAAAGCTAGTGAAGACAAGAAAGGGAAGAAAGTTTGCGAAGATTCGTCAAGAAGTGGAATTCAAGTGGATAGGGATGTTGATGGATATGTGGAATACCTCCCTTATGAGGAGAAAGTTATTGAAGAAGTACCTTTGCAACACTCTAAAAAGGTAACAAAGAATTCGGCTCCTCCAAAGGTATCTTCCAATTCTCAACTTGTTCCTAAAATACCTTACCCTTCAAGAGCCATAAAGAGTAGGGAAAACCTTAAGTATGCCAAGTTTTGTGATATGCTTGAGAAACTTGAGGTTACCCTACCCTTTACGGAGGTGATTATGAACATGCCAACCTACTCAAAATTTTTGAAAGATATTTTGACAAAGAAAAGAGTCTTGGGTGACCAAGAAATAGTGGCTATGGAAGAGGCATGTAGTGCTCATATCCTTAATAAAATGCCTCCTAAACTTGGTGACCCGGGAAGCTTTTCAATCCCATGTGTAGTTGGTGGTGTTCCTATATCAAGAGCTCTTTGTGATTTGGGAGTAAGTGTGAGTGTTATTCCTTTGAAAGTTGCAAAAAGGATTGGCATTCAAGCCCTTGCCCCCACCACTATGACTCTCCAATTGGTGGATAGGTCCGTCAAGCGCCCTATGGGGGTGCTTGAAGACGTACCCGTCAAAGTTGGAAAGCTTTTGATTCCCACCGATTTTGTTGTCCTCGATATTCCGGAGGATAGTCACACCCCCATCATCCTAGGTAGGCCATTTTTGGCTACCGGAGGAGTTCTCATAGATGTGAAGAATGGGCGGCTAACCTTCCAAATCGAGGGCAATAATGTCGAGTTTAACCTACCTAGTTTGATGAAAGGACCGAAGATGGAAAGGTTGAGCACAATTGAGTTGGTAGATGAAGTAGTACAAGAGGTAACCCGTGAAGAAGCGGAGATGGAAGAAGTTTTTCAAATCTCCTTGCATGATGAGGCCATGAAGGAGGACCATGAAGTTGATGAGGAACTATTGAAGAAAGTGGAGGGATTTCTCCCTCCAAAGGTACAACTCAAAACTCTTCCTCCCTCCCTCAAGTATTCTTTTCTTGATGAGGGAGAGGCTTTCCCGGTGATAATTAATGCTAACCTAAGTGAGCCCCAAGAAAAGAGGCTTTTGCAAATCTTGAAAAATCATAGAGGGGCACTTGGGTATAGCATTGACGACATCAAGGGCTTAAGTCCGAGTTTGTGCATGCACAAAATAGTTTTGGAAGAGGGGAGTAAACCCAAGGTTGACGGTCTTAGGCGGATTAACCCAAAGATGGCCGAAGTGGTAAAAAATGAAGTGTTGAAACTTTTAGAGGCCGGTATTATATACCAAATTACCGATAGTAAATGGGTTAGTCCGGTCCACGTGGTACCAAAGAAAGGGGGGGTACAAATGGTTGAACAAGAGTATGGAACCACCCTACCTACTAGACCCGTGACCGGGTGGCGAATGTGTATTGACTATCGCAAGCTCAATGCCGCCACCCTCAAAGACCACTTCCCGATTCCCTTCATTGACCAAATGCTAGAAAGGCTCGCGGGCCATGCATACTATTGCTTCTTAGACGGTTATTCCGGGTTTTTCCAAGTTCCCATCCACCCGGATGACCAAGAGAAGACGACCTTCACTTGCCCAATAGGAGTTTATGCCTACCGTAGGATGCCATTCGGGCTTTGTAATGCGCCCGGCACCTTTCAAAGGTGCATGATGGCAATCTTTTCGGACTTTCTAGAGAAAAGCATGGAAGTCTTCATGGACGACTTTAGTGTCCATGGAGACTCATTTGATCATGGTCTTGAAAACTTGACTAATGTGTTGAAGAGATGTGAGGAGCACAACCTCGTCCTTAATTGGGAAAAATGCCATTTTATGGTAGAGGAAGGGGTTGTACTCGGTCACATAGTCTCTAGTAGGGGTATTGAAGTTGATGGTGCTAAGGTTGCCGTTATAGAGAACTTGTCACCTCCTTCCAATGTTAAGGGAGTGAGAAGTTTTCTAGGCCACGCCGGATTCTATAGGCGTTTCATCAAAGATTTTTCAAAAATAGCAAAACCATTAACCTCATTACTCCTCAAAGATGCCCCCTTTGTGTTTAATGAATCTTGTCTTGAGGCTTTTCATAGGTTGAAGAACGCATTGGTGACGGCTCCCATAATCCGGGCACTGGATTGGAGCCTTCATTTCGAGATAATGTGTGATGCATCGGACTTCGCGGTTGGAGCGGTGCTTGGGTAAGTGGTGGATAGAAAGCATCATGTGATCTATTACACAAGCAAGACCCTTGACCCAACACAATGTGGCTATGCTACAACCGAAAAGGAGATGTTAGCTATTGTTCATGCCGTTGAAAAATTTCGGCAATACCTTGTTGGGTCTAAGGTGGTGGTTTACTCCGATCACACCGCCTTGAGACAATTAATGGTTAAGAAAGATGCAAAGCCCCGACTCTTGAGATGGGTCCTACTTCTCCAAGAATTTGATTTAGAGATTAAGGATAAGGCCGGATCGGAAAATGTTGTAGCCGATCACCTATCAAGATTGACCGTTGAAGATCATGGGATACAAGACAAGAGTGGACCCATCAATGAGTGGTTACGAGATGATGGACTCATGGAAGTTAGCATCAAATCCCCTTGGTTTGCGTATCTTGCCAATTACATTGTGAGTGAGTTCTTACCGGATGAAATGGAACCAAGGGAAAGGCGGAAGTTGAGGAATGACGCTAAGAGATACTTTTGGAATGACCCACACTTGTTACGTAAGTGTGGGGATGGAATGTTCCGGAGATGTGTTTCAAGAGAGGAGGGCTTGGAGATTGTCGACCGGGTTCACAATTCCACCTATGGGGGACACTTGGCCACCTCTAGAACCATTGCCAAGATCCTCCAAGGTGGATTTTATTGGCCCTCCATGTTTAAGGACATCCACTACTTGGTTAAATCTTGTGATGGTTGTCAAAGGGTTGGGAACATTGGAAAGAGGAGTGAAATGCCCTTGACTAACATATTGGAAATTGAGCTTTTTGATTGTTGGGGCATAGACTTCATGGGACCCTTTCCCAACTCTTGTGGAAACGGATACATCTTGGTCGCGGTGGATTACGTGTCCAAATGGATTGAGGCGGTAGCCGCCCCCACCAATGATAGCAAGGTTGTGATGAAGCTTTTCAAAGACACGATTTTCCCAAGGTTCGGAACACCAAGAGTAGTCATAAGTGATGGCGGATCTCATTTTCGCAAAAGTACTTTCAAAGCTCTACTTGAATCACATGGAGTGCGGCATAAAATCGCCCTTTGCTACCACCCTCAAACTAGTGGGCAAGTGGAGGTTTCTAACCGCTAAATTAAAGCCATTTTGGAGAAAGTCACAAACAAGAGCCGGAAGGATTGGTCACAAAAGCTCCCGGATGTCTTATGGGCATTGAGAACCGCCTACAAGACACCCCTTGGCACCACCCCCTATAAGCTTGTGTACGGGAAGGCTTGTCATTTGCCGGTTGAGCTAGAGCACAAAGCTTGGTGGGCTCTTAAGGAGATGAATTTTGACTTTGATGCCGCCGGAGAAGTGCGCTTTCTCCAAATGAATGAGCTTGAGGAATTGAGATTGGAGGCCTATGAGAGCTCTAAAATCTATAAAGATCAAACGAAGAAATGACATGATGGCAAGATCATGAAGAAAGAGATAAGTGTTGGAGACCTTGTTCTCCTTTTCAATTCCAAGATCAAGGTGTTCCCGGGCAAGCTCAAGTCAAGATGGTCGGGACCCTTTAAAGTGATGAAGATATTCCCCTATGGTGCCTTCGAGCTTTGGAGCGAGGAAGGAGGAACCTTTAGGGTCAATGGTCAAAGAATTACGTGCTACTATGACGGTGATAATAAAGGTCCGATTGAAGTGCTCTATCTCAGGGAACCCCTCCCCGAGGAGAGGGCAAATTGAAACTCTTGAAAGTGAATTGGTTTGGTGGAGTTCTACAAGAACCACTACTTGTATATAGCATGCATATTAGGTAGATAATGAGAGATTTGGAACCGTACTTTGTCAAACTTTGGATTGGTGACGGAGGTCACATTTGAAGAAAACAAGCATTATTTTCGTTGACCCGAAATCCCGACATGATGCGTCGGCGTAGATGTGGAAAACACGAATCCCGAGGTCAACGAAAAAGCTCGAATTCCGAGTTAAAGAAAATTGAGCAAGTTGAAGGAAAATAAGTGAAAAAGAGCTGAATGTAGGGCCCTGCCGGTAGGCCGGCAACCGGTGCCCCTACCGGCACCGAGGCCAAATTGTTTTGTTGAAAATTGAAGGAGTATTGTGTTCTGCCGGCAGGCCGGCAGCCGGTCCACCGGCAGGACACACATGAGTAAGCTGAAACACGAAGAATTGCTGATATAAGTGTGTTCTGCCGGCAGCCGGCCCACCGGCTGGACACACGTGAAGACTTGAAGAAAAATAGACATTTGGTGAAGATGAGTACTCTGCCGGTAGGCCGGCAGCCGGCTCACCGGCAGAACACTCATGGCAACATGTTAGGAAGTTTATTTTATGAGTGTAGTGGTGTTCTGCCGGTAGGCCGGCAGCCGGCTCACCGGCAGGACACACATGTCAAAGGGAAATTGGAAATGAGAGGAGCGTTCTAATGGTGGACCGGCAGCCGGTTCGTCCACCGGTAGCGAGGTCAAAATTTTCAAGAAAAAATCACGAAAATTGAAAAAAATGGGACTGTGCTCTGCCGGTGGACCGGCAGCCGGTTCGCATACCGGCAGAACACACCCAACAGACCCAAATTTAACCCGTGAAACCCTTATTTATTTCTTCATTTCCTAAATTCCTCCTTCATTCCTCTTTCATTCCTCCATCATTTTTCCCCTATTTCAACCCTAACTCCCTCAAATCTCAATCAAACTTCCCCCTACCTTCACCAATCTCCTCTAATCTTCACAATGTCGGGAAGAAGGACTAGAGCCGACATAGCAAGGGACCAAGCGGAGTTGATTGCTCGAGCCGCCAATGACACAAATTCCGACTCGGATTTCCCTACGGTTGAGTTTGCCACCCAAACTCAAAAGGGTAAGTTTATTTTATTCAAAAATCGTCCCCTAACCCCCACTAAGTTTCTTCATCATCCGTCCTTGTCGGCCCTTGGGTTACCTAGGGAAACGGAATCCGTTTTTGCCGGGGTAGGAATGAGGGGAATGTACTCAATGCATGAATATACTTACCCCCGTATCACTTGGGAATTTTTGAGTAGTTTGCGGATTACAAAGCACCGACAAACAAATTTGGTGGCTACCCTTAGTTTCCGCCTTATGAACCGGGAGCACAATATTACGTTGGGTCGGTTGGCTAGCATGTTTGGGTTGGAAAATGCCCCATCACATAACCCACCCGCTGATTTTCATTATTCCCGAGTGTGGCAAGCAATCTCCGGCCTAGAGGATAAAGTTGGAGTGAAGAGGGCCGCGATTAGTTGCCACAATCCCGTCATTCGGGTGTGGCATCGATTTATGGGTTGCACTGTTCTTGCGGTGGATGAGCCGTGGGTTTTCCGGACCAATGAACTTGAAATTTTGGAGTCCTACTTGTTTAAAAAACCCACCGCCTTCAAAATCAATGTGGCTCACCACCTTGCCATTCATTTGTCAAAGATTGCTAGTTCCCCGGGGCAAAAAGTCCCAATACATGTAGGTGGCATCATCACTCGCATTGCCCGTAACTTGGACCGTCCGGTAGACCTTTCTACCATGAATTGGATACCCGGGGACACTTATTTAACCAAGCATTACTTGAGCACCAAGCTTGGTTGGCTTAAGGTCAACCCCATCGATGATAAGGAGTATTGGCAAATCAATTACAAGAATTCTATCCGGCTTCCCAATGTCATGGCCATAAAAATTGAGAAGGACAAGGATTATTACCTCCTTGATATTGAAGAAGAACCACCCACCGACCAGCCTCCTCCTAATATTCCACGTGTATATACACGAGATCGTAGAATGGACACCCCTTCCACCCTCCAATACACCGTGCCTCAAACCCACCAACCCCCACCTTGGCAATTCCAACAAGGTGAGGGGTCCTCCTCGAGCCAACCTTCCTATCCTCCCTAACCACCTTCCCTCACCGAGTGGATGGAGAGGATGGATATTGCTACGGCCAAGGCCACTAGTGAGAGGGATATTTTGGGGCGGAAATTGGACCGCATATACTATGATCAAGCCACCGGTTCCTACCCGGTCTACGATGACTTTTGTAGACGGGACTACGTCCCCTTTGATGCCCCCACACCCTTCTTACTTTACTTGGCCCGATGGGAACTACCCTACGGACGGGAAGATGGTTCATGGAGGTCTCAACCTCCAACCGGACTACTTTGCCGCCCCGATTTTCCCCCCTAGGCCCGAGTTTTGACCGGAGGGGCAAGACGCCCATTGGGTGGAGGGTGTCCGACCCTACTTTGCTAGTGACGTAGGTGCTTCGGGGTCCGGTGGGGGCTTTATGGGAGGTGTCTCTACGGGAGGTGATGGCGGTGTGATAAATATGAGTGGAGACTTCACGGGAGGTCTCATGGGCGGCGGTAGTGGAGGTGACTTCACCTTCAACCCCGATGACTTGATTCATGGCTCCGAGTTTACTACCGGAGAAAATGATGATGATGATGATGATGAGATGGACTCCTAGTTCTGAGGGCCGAGTTGGTGGCCCAATTTCCTCCATTTTCAATCCAAAATGACAAGTATGATCCCTTCCCTTAATCCAAATTCTCTCATTCATGTTTAATTTTTCGCATGCATTTAGTTAGAAATTCATATAATTGCATTCATATAAGATTGCATTAGATTTCAAATTTGTAATATATTGTCACATTTAGTTATTGCATCCATATAGTATAGCTTGCATCGTATTTTAAATATTGCATATAGAGTAGATCATGCATTGCATTCTTAATTGAAAACCACTAAAAATTCGAAAAATCAAAAATCACCAAAAACATGTATTTCATTTGAAAAACAATAAATTTCCACCAATTTTTTTAAAAAAAAAATGCAAAAACATGTTATTTCTTTTCAAAAAAATTTCAAAAATCCAAAAAACAAGTTCTTTTATTTCTCCAATTTGCCCTCCCATGTAAATGAATAAGTGTGGGGAGGGCCCAAAAAAAAAAAAAAAAAAAAAAAAAAAAAAAACAAAAACATGCATTTTCATTTTAATTTCCTCTACACATTTATTTCCATTTGGAAGTAATGTAAATAAATAAGTGTGGGGAGGAAATTCATTTATTCAAAAAGCCAACAATAAGTCCTTTACTTTTTCAAAAATTCAAAACAACAAAAATATGTTCTTACTTTTTCAAATATTAAAAAAATACAAAAAATATGTATTTCTTTTTCAAAAATAGAAAATCCAAAAATATGTTGTTTATTTTCCCTATTCTCTCCCTATACTTTGTTCCATTGAGGACAATGTAAATTTCAAGTGTGGGGAGGGAAATATCCACTTTGTGAATATTTGTTTATATTTGTATATACCTTTAAATTTGATAAAAATTCAAAAAATGCCTAAAAATTGAAAATTTTTAAAAATTACAAAAAACATTGCATTGTATATATATGTTGTTTGTTGGCTAACCTTTGGCATAGACATCGACCATTCGAGGCAAAAAGGAGCTAGAAGACGCTTGGTAAACTCGTTCTAATCTCTTACTCCTTTACCGTTCTTTCTTTTTATCTCCTGAATATATGAAGGAGAATGGGATTTTGTGCCTTGGATGTTCCCTTGGGGAACTTGTGGATTGTTGGTGTTGATGTGATGCTAGGACTAGTCAAAGTATACATGTTTTTCAATTTAAAGTTTCACATCCGTTTGTATATAAATGTTTTGCATGAATGTGGTCTATGAAGGGAACCAAGTACCCCCGTGATGAGTTATGCGTCCAATTGTGCCTTTCCCCTCCCCGTGACTCGCACCCGTGACCTCTTAGTTAGCCGAGGGAGGCGGGCTCGACCAACGAGTTTGGACCGACCTTGTGAAGCCTAGGGCCGTAGGCTAGACCTAAGGCTCGACTTAGCTACTCAAAGGTAAGGGTAGAGCCTCCTAGGGTGGGTACATTCATACCCCGCCCTCATCTAGGTTTGAGAGTAGGCCTCCTCGCGAGGCGTGTCACATCAAGACGCATAAGTGTGTCATTTTGTCCTTAGACCGTGAAATTGCATTACATTTTGTGCACGTGATATGAAGGAAAATCAGTTTGTATGAACCTCACATAGCCAAATAGCCTTGTTTTGTCCCTTCCATTATTTCCCTTTTTGTTTCACCCCCTTTGAGCTTTAGCCTTTTCATTTGGCAAACCCACCAAAATAGCTACATCCCATAACCACCCTTCCTTAATCAAGAATTGGTCGGTCTTGTAGTTGTGTTGTAGGAGGTGATTTGGGTCTTGATGGTGGATAGTGTACATGTCCACTTGGGTCGGAATTCGGTGTATGTTTGGCATTGTAAATAAATAAGAGGTTTTGAAAAAGAAATGGAAAACAAAATAGAAAAATGAAAAGGTTGTGGAAAATCCAAAAGAATTAAGTCATGCGTGTTGTATATATTTGTTGTCAAGAAAAGAAAAAGGCAAGCAACACCCCTCCTCATCATTAAACGGGGTAGAAAAAGCCGTTGCTAAATAAAAGGGCAAATTGATGTTTTTCCAAAATGAGTCGGGTTTACACATTTTTTGCATGGTTTGGGAAACCGAGCCTTTGTTACGGTGTAGACGTTACCATTTGTTGAAATAAGAGGAGTACTTTCAAAGTTTTTCCAATTTGAGTTGGGTTTATGCAATTTTTGCATAGTTTGGGTGATCCTTGCTATGTTAGGGCATAGACGTGTCTCATGTGTTGCAATAAGAAATGGGTTATGATGTGTCGGCAATTCTTGATTTGAACTCCACATATCCAAACGATGCTTGCACCAATCCCGTTTTGACCTACTCCCTCGCCCCGTTACAACCCTTGCTTCATATCGTGTGCACTTTACTTTTGTTTGCATTTCGTTGGACATAGGACGATCTTACACATTAGATTGCGGGCACGTTTTCGCTAGTCGAGTTAGGAGAGTGATTTTGGTTACTTTTTGCACAAAAATCACCTTGTTCTTTCATTGAGTGACGAGTGAAAACCGCGAGGATGTCGTTGCCTAAGTCCCCTTAGTCATGGGCCCGTTGGTTGAATCTCGTGTCGGTTCGGTAATTCTCTGCGGACTTGCCTACTTCCCCTTTCCCCGCTCTTGAATGTGTTTCTTGAGCATTGGTCACACGAGGGTTGCTTGAGTCATGCTTAGGGGGTTGGCACCTCCATTGGAACTTCTGAGACGGTACTCCCGACCACGACCACGTTTAGTTGCTTGAAAATTCGGCCACTTAGATGAGGAAAGTGGACCATTTTGTTAGATGCATTCTATTGTTTGGTTACATGCTTTCATGATAGTTGCATCGCATTTTTGTAGCAAGACCCAACTTGCCTTGCAATAGGGCGCTTTTCCCTCATGAGTGTCAAATTGTGAGTTGAAGGGGCGTTGAGTGCGCTAATACTCGATCAGTTTAGGTAGTAGCTTAGTTGAGTGATGCTTATATTGTGCACCCACTCGCCATATCTATTATAGTAGGGACTTGTACATTGATTTTGGACTTACTCGAGGACGAGTAAGGTTTAAGTGTGGGGAGGTTTGATATATGATTTATTTACACCTAATTTCCCTCTTTCTTTTATGCATTCCGACTCATATCGAGTCGGTTTCGTGTGCCTTTCCTTGCATTTTGTGCCCAATCCCCGTACTTGTTATTTTGTGTATCCTTTTGCAGGAACCGAGTCGAGTATAGAGGAATTGGGGCAAGAAAGGGCATTCCAATGCCTTTACATGAAGAAGAGGTGAAAAATACTGAATGTTGTGTTCTGCCGGCAGACCGGCAGCCGGTCTGGCCACCGGCAGAACACGTCCCAAGCCTTGCCAAAGAAAATGAAGAAATGACCTGAGTATTGTGTTCTGCCGGCAGCGGCCCACCGGTAGAAGACAGCATCCTGAATTAAATTGAATTGGAAGAGAAAAAGAAGCTTGACCTCGCTACCGGTTGGAGCACCGGTAGCCGGTCCACCGGCAAGACGCAACATCAAAGGAATTTGAAGACTTTGAAGGTAGTGTTCTGCCGGCAGGCCGGCAGCCGGTCCACCGGCAGAACACACTTGTCAGCTAAATTTCCAAAGTTGAAGTTATTTTGACCGCCCTGCCGGTAGGAGGACCGGCAGCCGGTCCACCGGCAGGACGCGACAGCTGACGAATTTGGGCTTTTCTTCTCTTTACTCTTCTTTTCTTCTAAATCTTGGGCAAGACTATAAATACCCCCTCCTTAAACCCTTTGTACATACAACCCTAGATCTCAGATTATTTCATTTTCCAAGTTTAAAACTTTGTTAATCATTTTGTTAATCATTCCTTAATTAGACAAGTTCTTCAATTAAGTTAGCAATAGAAATTGGGTTGTAAGAAGATTGAAGGTTTCTCCTTCTTTGTTATTCTATCCTAATTCCTTCCTTGCTATTGAGTTGGTATTATTTCTTTCCCTATTTTCATTAGTTTACATTTGCTTTCCCTTTAAGTTTGTTTAATTGTTTTGTTAAATTTGCATCCTTGTTGTTTGATTGTTGTTGTTTTTACTCTTGTTCATCTTTTCTTTGTTCATCCTTGTTATTTACACCCAAAGATTTTATCTTTGAGTTGATTGTGTTAAAGATTGTGTCTTTTAGTTTACTCATCCTCATTATTTAATTAAACCATCTTTCTTTATAACTATTGTTGGATTGTTGCATGTTTAGAAGTAGAATTCATCCTCCCACCATGTTTATGCTTAAAGACTCCATCTTTATTCTTTATCTTACCTTTAGTGACATGAGTGAGTAGTTACCCTTCTAGGGTTTAGGGGGAGTCTAAATAGGATTATTGGGCATGATAGGTTGATAGTTTTGAGTCTTTGGTGTAGGAAATTGTCTTTCTTAGCATTGCATACAAGGTGTTTGACGAATTGTGTGAGTGAAAGCTTGTGCCTTTTGTCTTAGTAGCTTAATTCCTCCTTTGAATGAAAGTTTGTTGGTGGTCTTGTTGCATGTTTTGAAATAGTTGTTGCTCAATGAAAGTTGGTAACCACCCCTTGGACAAACCCCTCACCTTAGACTACTTTAATCGACTTGTCGCCCATAGTCCATTTAGATGACCCCGAAGACCCTAGTCCTTTAATCAATCGAATACATACTTCATAATACTTTGTTTAGTTGCATCAAGTAGGTAAATCAAAACACTTTCTCTTTATTTTCGACTAGACTTGACTTTTAATTAGGCTAAGTAGAAACCCCCGCCGTCTTCGTGTTCGACCCCGATTTTAGACTAAATTGGGTTATTCTTGTTGGTGGTAAGTGTGTTGACCCTCACCGTTGAATTCTTACCCATCAGTTCCTTAAAGTATTTAACCAATTTCATTAATATAATTTTGATAGTGAATAACGGTGTGCACCGAGGTGTTTGTTATAACACCGTTTGTGGACTATCATAAATGGGAATTGATATTGGTTGTTTTGTGAGATCTCATTTTTAGTTGATCATTTTGCATAACGGATCAATTAGGGACTTGGTTATAAAGTCGGTTGACGAGATGAGACTAAAACTCGTATAAGATACTTGGCGATAGGATACCAAATTCCCCTCTAATACAATATTAGAGGTTGAATTCAATGTGGAAGGCCTATTGTTAAGAGATTGAAGCACACGATAATTTATATACCGAGGTGTGTGCGCAGACTTGCATGTTGTAAGGTTGATCTTTTGAAAAAGTGTGTTTGCAAGGACACGATGAAAAAAATCAACCTACGTGAACATGAAGTACAGCCGCTTCAAGGGAGTATGGGTTTGACTCCTGCTATGTTCATGAATAGATATGGGACACTAGGATAGGCTTGTAAATAAGTCTCGGTTTTGTAACTTTAGAAGTAAATTAATTTATGTGTGAGTTATCTTCATGTATTCAAAATGGGTAGAAAGGGTTCAATGCTTAGTCACACCCCGATACTCGAATATTTGGAATGTGTAATTTCACTAAGTGGAAATTCAATCTTCGTGACATTTTCATTTATGCATAAATTGGTATGTTTGTTAGCTTTTTTAAAAATCTTGAATTACGCTTAAATGGGGGAGGAATGTTGGTAATTTAAGTGTAATTACCAGTTCATTTTGGCGTATTTAAGTTTGGTTCGTCGATGGGTAATTTCTAAATGATATAATGTGAGTTCGGGAAGTACGGAGAGTACACTTGCATAATTATTACGGAATTACGGTATAGTTTTCATTCGAATAACTATGACGGGGTTGAATCTGGTTGAATTTATGAAGAGTAATAACTATTAATAAATACATTCTCCCCTTTTCCCCTTCATATCTATATAAATAGACATGGGGAATGTGAAGATGACACACAGAAAAAGAATCTCATATTTGCATCATAGAATGATCTAACAATCTACACACAATACTTCTGAATTACTTCTTTGATTTTTGGTTTGTGCCCAAAATCAGAGGGACACCGTCTTATCTCCTGTCATACTGTCATAGCCTTTCACAGGGACCAGGGTGTTGGATCAGAGGTAGGCATTTGAGCTTCATTATTATCTTCTTAATTTGAGCCTCTACAGTCTGAGACCTGTCAAGTTTTCACTCCAGCCTGCATAAATTTTTTTGATACCATATATAGTATATGCTTGTATTCATTACGTACATCACACATGATTCTTTTCTTCAGTCTGGTAAGTCCGCATGTAAATTGTAATAGTCCACCCAAGAGTATTATCTCAGTCCCAACCACTTCTTCAGGTAGGCAAGGATTAGGGAGTTGTATTCACAGTCTGTTTCTTCCTTACTTTCACATAGACAGCAGCTTCCACTATCACTTTTATTCCCAGATTCTTTAATTTAGCTTTTGTGTTAATAGCCTAAACTTACCTACACAGCAAGGTTCCATAAAATAATATTCTTAAGCCCTAAACTTCCTTCATGTTTGGGTGAGCACACATTATCACAGGCTACTAGAGGGGCTCTAGTGTACTCAGTTCTTCCTCCCAAAGGAAATAAATAAAGCATTGTTGAAGTATAAGACTTTTAGTGTATTCTAGAAGTTTCCGGAATGTTCTAGATTTATCCGGAATGTGCTAGAATAATATAGAAACAACTAGAATAATCTAGAAGAGTCTAGAAGGATCTAGAAGAGTCGTGTATGTTCTAGATTTATGTAGAACAACCTAGAACCTTCTAGACATGTGTATAAGTGATAAGGAACTCTAGAGAGTTCCGTGTCTAGGTCACTCTAGAATGCTCCATTCTAGAGTGTTCTTGGGTTGTAGAAGGAGGAGGAGTTCTATAAATAGAGGACCTCTCCCCTCATTTGTATGAACCAAGTGTATCCCAACAAATTCACAACAAATCAATACACAAACTAATTCCTTTAAACTAAACTCCAACTAATCAACCTTCAACTAATCAACTAAACAAACAACTAATCTCCACTCTACTTCTTATACTCCCCCATACACCAACAAGTGGTATCAAGAGCTCTAAAGATCTTAGGGCAACAAAATAAAACTATGGCTTCCGCATCAAACACTGCATTGCCCGCTCCTCTAGATTTTCTAGATTTATTTAGAGGAGAAAATTACGACCATTGGTGCATTAAAATGAAGCTCTTCTTAAAAGCAAATGCACTCTGGGAGATAGTGGAAAATGGTCCCCAAAAACAACAAGGTGTTCCTGTAATACCCGCCCTTTTAGAGACCCGTTGACCAGCGTTGACCGACCTTGGGAGGGGTAATAGCCCTTAGAAGTGCGTACCAAAGTTATCTTGTGTCTTGTTTTATAGGTGGTACTCGATAGAGTAGAGGCTACTCGATCGAGTAGCTTGGGTACTCGATCGAGTAGGGGCCACTCGATCGAGTAAGCGGGTTACTCGATCGAGTAGCGTCTTTTTAGCGAGGGTTTATAATCGCGTTTTGTTAAAACCGCAAATCATTTCCGCCTCATTTCTTCAGCCCTTTAGGTCGCCTCCTTCCCTTCCCTTCACCATATACCTTCCATGGAGGCCATTGAAGTTCCTTGTGCCTTAGGAGTGCATAGCTTGAGTCGGGTAGCGGTCCTTTGCCAGGTTTCCTCTTGTAGGTATGTCGTCATCATCACCCGTATCTTTGTCTTTGAAGTTAGGGTTAGCTTGGTAGCGATAGATGTTTGTATTGTGTATATAGGTGTTGCTTGATTGCTGAGTATTGCGTATATGGGCATGGAATCGTTGTAGTCGCTTAAAGGTAGGTTCGCCTACTCAGTTTCTGTGGATGGTCTAGTGTGTCGGTTGTTGTGTCGTGGTTGTTGTGTTGTGTGGCAGAGTATATGCGGTAGTCGGTTGATGTATACAGTTTGTTGGTTGTTGTTGTATTGCAGCTGTCTGTGTTTGATTGTCTCTGGTTCTCGAGGTGCATCTTCGGCTGAGTGGAGTCACTTGCGGGAGTGGCTTCACGCCCTAGTTTCGCCCTCCGTGGAACCCGCCACGAGAGGGGATGTGCACATTAATGGGACAGGGTTATCTCTCGGTATGATGAGCGGGGCTTAGGTGGGAACGACTGCGGTCCCCCACTGGCAGGGCTGGTCCAGTGGACAGTCGGTGATGGAGATTGATTGGAGTGGGTGTGATCGTGTGTGACTGGTTGTGTTTATATTGTGTTGACGATTGTTGTTGGTTTGTGTTCTGTCTTACCTCAGTTGCTGACCTTGCGTGGTTGTTTTGTTTGTTTATGTGTCTGCCGTGATCCCTTATGGTGAGCAGTCAGTCTTAGCAGGTGTTGATATGGTTGATAGCTGGAGTTCTGGCGGGGATGAGTCGTCACGAGTTATGCTAGAGATAGTGTGTAGCTGACGAGTTGTATCTTTAGTTTGTTAGTTGGATGTAACACTTGTAATTTAACTATAATTGTTCTTTTATCGACTTTTGATGATTACTTACCTCGGGCAACCGAGATGGTAACGCCCTCATATGCTAAGGAAGGTCTAGTTAAGGCTCCTCGGTATATGAGGGTGTTACAAAGTGGTATCAGAGCGACGATTTTGGAACCTGTAACAAATGAACCTAATGAACGTAGTGAGTCTAATAAAATGAACCTGGTGTATGTATGATGGGAGCCCCAGCTGATGCTAGATTTTGGGTGAGTAGGCGCCCTCATTTCAAAATCTTGGCCCCATTGTACTTAAGCCAGTCACTGGGTATGGGAATGTGGAGTCCGTGAGTATGTGCTTAACGAGTATGTTGATTACGTTGGAACTATCTGTGGTTGAGTCTTTGTTGAAGTTGATATAGGCATGATAGTTGCATCCGGACCGTGCACGGTGAAGTTTTGGTAGAATTAGTGAGTATATGTGATGATAATGAAAAACGTAAAAAAAAAAGGTTTTATTTAATCGAAATGCGTGAAAAGTGTATAAGTGTGTGCTGTAGTATGAAAAGTGGTCGCGTTGGTGGTTGCTTCAGGTTGTTAGTGATGGTGATCCTATATGAGTTTATAAGTCTTATCGTAGCTATAATGATGATAGTTAAAGAAGTGTTGAGTTATAGTATGAGAAATAGCAAATAGTGATGCGTATATGCAATGTTTAATGGCTGAAAGTTTCCGCTTGCGTGGTGATTAATTTGTGTAGAATAATTTGTTTATGTTGAAACTGGAACATGATAGTAATACACTTGGATGACATGTGGAAAATTCATCGTTAATTATATGTTTTAATTAACGTAAGTATAAGTTGCTAGCGATGTGGTAAGACGAGCTTAGACGTGACATAATGACATAATTGCGTATACGGATGACTCGATAGCAGGTAAACCATGTTGCGTAAAGTTTGTTGTAGCGTAATGTGATTTGAATCCTATCTGATGAGACCATATGATATATTTGAGTAGAAATGGTGATATATGAGTGAGTACGATAACCAGTGACAATTTCCGAACTTGATTTGGAATCGACACATGATATTGTTTTGCAGGAATCTTCAGTTAGTCTTATAATTCTGACCGAGTACTCAACCTTACTTGACCGAGTGCGAGTGCTTACTAGACCGAGTAGACCTCAATCGATCTAGTTAGGAAGCTATGACGTCGAGATGTAGGAATTTTCTGCGGATACACGACGAAATAGCACCTACTCGATCGAGTAGAGGGCACTCGATCGAGTACCCTAGGCACTCGATCGAGTAGGCTACAGTACAGTGGCTTTTATGGGTTTCTTAAAACCCTTATTCCTTCTCATTCTTCCTATTCTCTCTTCTTATTTCGAAACCTAATCTCTCAAACCTCTCAAGAACTCTCATATCTTTGTGGTTGGGGTGATTAATTTGGGTGGGTTTCTTTGTTTAATTTCGTTCTTTCACTTCCTACTTGATAAAGGTATGAATTTCTTTCTTAATTTTATGTTTCCATCACTTAGAATCTATTTGGAATGATAGAATAGTCTGAAATTTTGATTCATATGGGCGAAAAATTGCTTGTAATTGTTGTAATATGATCCACATGCTTTCCTTTCATGATTGTTGATGTTTATTGTACTAGAAAATAGAATAGAAATTGCAATTTGGAGACGAATTTTTCTAGGGTTTGGGAAATCAAATTGGTTTTGGGCGTTCCCTACATGTTGGATGATGAAATTGAGTACTATATGTTGCATATATCATGTTGGAAGTTGGATTTTGTGATTTTCACCTTAAAAGTTGTCTTAAAACTCCGTCTTAAAAGTTCCTCAAATTGAAATTCGTTTTCTATAATTGAGATTTTGGGTCGAATATGAATGTATATGTAAGAGTAAAGCCTTTGATATAGTAGTGGTGATGTTAAATCTTGAGAAATATGTCCAAATTGTTACAGCTATAGAGACCGTCTGACTATTTGAATTGAGCAGTTTGCTCCTAATGTTGAATGTTTGTAATGGTGTGTACTTAGTTGCCCTTTTATGAGCATACATGAATGTGTCACATGTTTTCAAGTATATATGTAGTAGTGTTTGAGCCATGTCTTGACAGTTGAAGTAGTCGAATAAACCATGTTTATCCATGCTAAATTTTTCACAGCTATAGAGATCGTCTGAAACGCTATAAACTGAATTTATATATCAAATTGGGAATTGGTTGGTGAAATGGTGTACATAGATAATTATTCAATGTTCAATTTGTGTAAATTACATGCTTTAAGTGCCTATGCTAGTATGTTTAAATTGTATGACTGAAACAAATGCCGAGGCTAAACTTGGGGACCCGCCAGAGTAAGAGGGGGGGGGGGGGGCTTCACAGCCCGAAATTGGGGAGGGTAGCGTACCGGTCGTACCGTCCGTACCCGAGTATCCTTCGGTAGTCTTTGTAGACTTCAAACAGAGAGAGAGATTTGTAGCGTTACAGAAACGCAAGATGAGACCCACCCGTTGTGTGGATACCACACTTCTTAATGACCTAGGAATTGAGACGGATGTCCGTCATATCTTTGAGACCTTGGGGTTCACGGGGTTGTATCGTTTGAGGAAGCATTCCTATCCTTTTCTGACTTTGGAGTTTATGAGCTCGTTTAAATACGAGCCAGCTGAACAGTCTGTTGAGTTCCGTCTTATGAACACGAGTTTTGTGTTGTCTATGGACCTCTTTGCTTCTCACCTTGGGTTGGCCAAGCCTCCACTACTACAGATACAGGCTATAACAACGGTTAAAAACCGTTGTTAAATAAAAAAGCGGATGTTGTTAAAGCGTCTGTTGTAAAAGGTTTTAAAAACGGTTGGTTTTCTTAAGGAACCCGTTGTTAAAACTATTAACAACGGTTTTAAGTATAAAAACCCGTTGTGGAAAATGTGACTCAATTTTGGGGGGAAAGTTATAACAACGGGTTTTAATATACAAAACCGTTGTTATAACTAAAGACAACAGGTTTTTTATAAATAACCGTTGTTGTTTGTTCTTAAAAAATAAAAAAAATTAAATTAAATATTACTAGATGCATGCATAATTACGGACCGTTATAATTCCGATGCATGCATTATTACTGCCATCCCTGTGCATATGAACGGTCAATATGGAATGAGAAGGGTTAGTAATAAGATTTGAAGCAGCAGAGAGAGATATGATGATGATTATGGCACAACTTCCTAACATATATATTAATTAAAAAATAACTCAAACCACACATTGCTTAGTATAAATACATGCATTATCTCACTATACATCTCCAAACCCTAACTGCTAAAACAAACTCCAAATAAACCCTACTTAATCTTTCAAACAAACTCCAAACTCCAACAAAATTAATGATATCATCCTTAAGACTCTTACTATGATCGAGAACAACAACAGTTTCATCCGCCGGTTGCTCCACATTGAGGAAAGTTTCAGGAGCTACCTTGCGGATGCTCGATCCATACAGAAGGACGCCAAAGAAGATGGCTTGACAGAGCAGCAGCAGTTGCAGCTATATGACGATATAACAACTGCTGAACGGAACCTCCAAATAGCCAAGGAGGAGAGGACGGATATCATAGAGGAGAATAAGACTCTCTATGAAAATATAAGAATTGCATTTTTATTCATGTAATTTTTTTTTAATTTATGTATATATATATATATATATATATATATATATATATATATATATATATATATATATATATATATATTAATTATGTTTATCATGCATTCCTCTCTATCATAAAAATTGCTTCTTCTTTGTTTTAGTTTATTTAATTTGTTTTACTAGCTAATTAAGTGAATAATACTTAAAGAAATAACATAATGGTCAATCAAAACACATACACATGCAAATGAAATAATTAGAAAAAGAAAATAATGACGATGAACGACGATGAAACCAACAGTGACGACGAGATTTACCTGATAATTAGAGAAAGTAAGAGACGATGAAATCAACAGTGACGGCGAGAAGATAAAGCGACGATGAGAAAGAGAGAAAGAGACGATGAGAAAGAGAGAAAGAGACGATGAGAAAGTGTGTGTTTTGTGTTTGTGTTTGTGTTTGTCTGCTGTGTTTGTGTTTGTGTATTAAGGTTTGTGTTTTGTGGCTGTAGCAGACTTGTGTTTGTGTGGTTTATAGTATGGAAGGTATTGACAACGGTTATTAAACAACAACCGTTGTCAAGTAAGTTGTAACAACGGTTGTAAAACAACAACCGTTGTCAAATAAGTTTTAACAACGGGTTTCAAAAGTAACCGTTGTGATTACTTTTCACTAACTTTGCGTCAATTTTGCGCCAAATTATTAACAACGGTTGTGCATGTGTTACCCGTTGTTAAAACTTATAACAACGATTTTTATAACCATACCCGTTGTAATTCATTTTAGTAAAATTTGCGCCATACATTCTACAACGTCTATTGTGATTTTTGTGAATAATCGTTGTTAAAGGGGCGTTGTAGTTGCCTGGATTTGTAGTAGTGCTCCCAAGGATTCCATCAGCGAGATTCCATCTGAGTGCGGTGTTTGCCGCCTTATGCCTTGTCTTTCCGGAAAGTCAGCTCCCACCTCCAGCAACATGTTGATTAATGATGTTCAACATGTTACTTTGAGGATCTTCCTGCGTTATATCTCAAATCTTCTTTATGAGAGGCCGGATATGAGTAAGCTGAACAATCACGAGTTGTTGCTTTTGATGTCTTATCTTAACCCGGAGCGGACTGAGAGTGTGGTCTTCAATACTCCTGCCATGGTCTGTGCTAGCCTTGCCTTGATGGCTACTTCTACCACTCGGTACTTGAGTTGTGGTGTTATTGCCACTCGGCTAGCTGAAAAGCTAGCCTCCTTTGAGGCTTCTTCTGAGTACATTCCCTTATCCACACCGGTGCCTACCATGGACAGAGACTACTATCTCGACCTGAAATGGTTGAGAACTTTAGCTGATGGTAGCCTAGCTTGGAGAGTGTGGGGTATGAGCTGGATGAGGATTCCGGCTCCTGAGCACCTCCCACCGACAAAGCCGTTAGACCCAGTGGTGGTAGCCGCTGACTCCAATGAGGAGGAGAAGGATGATGATGCACCCCGACAGTTACAGACATACCTCATTGATGGCACGATCCTTCAGGTGATGCCCGAGCCGAAGAAGGGGGAGAACGTGGCAGCAATGGAGGATAGGCCCAGGTTGGGGAGAGGACCTCGTCGTATGAGGGAGAGGACAGCTGAGACCAGACCACAGCCAGCGGCACCACAGCAGCACCCATTTCCTTGTTACCCCTACCTCGATACCCCAGAGACGCGTTCGAGCTACTTGGCAGAGAGAGTCTCATCTACTTTGACACTCCGGAACATGCATGAGATGGCGTATGCTCAGGGAATTGGGACCGAGGGACCACACCCAGTGTGGTGGAGCGGCGTTGGGGACTACAGTGGGGTTTTCCACTCTTACGGGGTGGACCAAACAGCATGGGGGATACCACAGTCCTTTGCTTTTGGTGGTTTGACCCCATGGTATGAGAGTCCTGGAGCTGGGGCAGGGATCGATGCGGGTCTTGGGTTATCGGGAGAAGGCACCTCGGGAGGAGATGGTGGTGGAGATGAGATGATGGATGAGCAGCAGCAGCAGGAGTGATACTCCTTTACTTTCTCTTTGTTTATGGTTGATGATGTTGTATGATAGTAGTCGTTTTTAGTTGGTACTTTTTACGTTTGGTTTGTATGGATGGCCATAAGGCCGAATTTGCTTAGCTTGAACTTGTTTGCAGGATTTTGGAGGTCGGGTTGTTATCCCGACTCGCGCTTATGTGACGTTTTATATACATATAGTGTTGTGACAGGAATTTCTAAGGTTTTGACCTGTGGCTACTCGACAGAGTGCCCCACACTCGGTCGAGTAGCTGCAGGTGTGACAAGGGTGGAGTATTCTGATCTGAGGCCTACTCGATCGAGTAGCCAAGACACTCGATCGAGTAGCGGGGACTCAATCGAGTACCCTATATACTCGATCGAGTAGCACTGTTACAGGAACTTTTCGTTAATTTAAAATTGTTTTAATGGTTATATCGTTACATGTTTTGGTGTTTAACATGGTTATTGATGATTAGTAACATGTTTGAACCGTTAATTTCATAAGTTGAAAGTCGTGTTTGGGTTTCGGATGCATATTCGTAACGAATAGTGAAGTAGTAGTTGGTTCTTATTGCATTCATTTTACATCTGTAACGTCTACTAACTATATTTCACCGGAGTTGTGTCCTTCCATATACAGATACAAATGGTATATACATGCATTCTTGACGGTGGCTAGTTATTCGTATATAGTTGCATATGCTTTTAGGAATTAATAGTTGTGTGAGTAATGAGTAATGTCAATAACGAATCATACGTGTTGGATACATGGCAAGAGGTAAGTTTTACGTAATATGTGCAATAATTCGGTGATGAACTTCGGGGACGAAGTTCCTTTTTAGAGGGGAAGAGTAATGTCGCAAAATAAAAGGCCGATATTACAATTATTTTATTGTTTGTTTATAATGTTTTTTTATTATTTCGGTTACATTTCTTGTATGAAACTATAATTGTTTTCGCTTGTTCGTTAGTAATTGTGTGTTGAAGTAAAAGTTGATAGTGTGCCTTAAAGGACGGTCATAAAGAGATAGTTATGATGTTACACAACGGAATAGAATCGTATCGTTGAGTAACATAGGGTGTTAATGTGATATGTTTCGTGTGGATGGTTGTGTACTAGTGAAAGTGTGATAGTGCGTGACTAAGAGTTGTGAGCGGCAGTGTAGTCGTTGGTTGTGTTGGTCCATGTTGTGAGGATGGTATTGCAAGTGGTAGGTTGTAGAGGTCGATCTTTATGGAGTGTTAGACAGCTGATGATGATGACATGGAGGATAGTATTTCCGGGGAGTAGTGACCTATATCGGAAGAGTTGTGATGTCGTTTTGTTTCCATATCTTGTGCTTTGGGTTAGGTGAGTGATAGGCTTATCGCGTACCTATGCAAAGATAAATTCCCTAAACACAAATAAATGTAGTAATAGGGGTCGAACCACAAGGAAACGGGAATTACGTTGTGAATTGCTATGGGTAGATTTTTATCAAGGTCGACTTCAATTTTGGTTTGATTGGTTTGTTTGATGATTAATGAAAATTGTAATGTAAATTATATGATAAAAGAGAGTCTAAGGGGTTCGGGTCACACATGCAAGGGTAAAAATACGATCATGATAAATTCGGTACTAATAACATTGTCAATTGCTTAGGCTTAGAGACACCCATCTTACGATATTAGCGTCAACCATAGACCGGGTCCTAGAGAAACTCTCGTCCATGACTAGGTCGTCCTACTATACATGCTTTGTCTAATTCAATTCCGTGCCTCTCGACTTATAGAACGAATGAACAAACTTAATCAATTGAATAAGGCCTTAAACAAAAATTAAACATTATGGCACAAGCATGTGATAGAAGCAATTTAGACAATATTATTATTGATCTATTTTATCAAGTTATATATTTGATTTATGCATGGCTCCCCTAACCCTTAGACTAGGAGATTTAGCTACTCATGTTAAAATGTAAATTGCAAACTATATTAAGAGAAATGATAAACATGATTAAATAATTTATATGAACTAGATGATATAACATGTATAAGAAATAATGCTAATGTAATCTAAATTAAGTACTTTAATTATAATCTATGTGTAAGCTAAGATAGAAATGTAAATTTGCAAACTAGAAATAAGAATACCTTAATAGGGAAGAACTTGTAAAGGAGAAATGTATAATAACCAAATGCTTGAATAACAAAATGCTTGAACAATAACTTGAGTACCAAATGTTGAAAGATTAAACTAAAGAAAGCTTAACAACTTGTAAACTAAAATGAGAAGACTAATGAGAGAAATATAAAGCTTAAGGCTATTGTAAAGTGGAAATGGGACGTAAAATTCGACACCCAAAGCCTTGAACTACGTCTCCTATTTATAGGAGAGGAGAGCATAACGTAAAAGCCAAGAGGCATGCAACCCCGATCGGGGTCGTGTGTTTCCGGGTATTTTCTCTTAATTCCTCCCTTAATTGCTTGAGGAATCCTAAGAGCGTGATTAATGACCCTTAATGCACCCGGGTAAATGCTCCATCTATGATCTTTAGAGCTCCCAAAAAGCATCCTAAGCATGTTGGAATCTTATGCTTTTCACCTTGACTTGGATTTGAATATTGAGCTTTGACTTTGATTGTTGTCAACATTTGCATTATACATATTAATCCATCAATTTCTCCATGCAAAACCCAATCCAATGCTCCATGCTTAGTCCAACACTTGGTCTTGATTAGCTTAGTGAACTTAGTGTACAAAATGATAGGAAAAAGCCTCTAAATGCTTAGATTCCTACAAAAACATGTTAAGACAAGCAAATACACTAGAACAACTAATATTAGCTTATGACACTATGATAAGTGCTAAATATCAAATAAAATGGAGCTAATATAGGGGATGAAAGTATATAAAATATGCACTTATCAGTGAGTTGAACTTCGGGGACGAAGTTCTTTTTAAGGGGGGAAGACTGTAATACCCGCCCTTTTAGAGACCCGTTGACCAGCGTTGACTGACCTTGGGAGGGGTAATAGCCCTTAGAAGTGCGTACCAAAGTTATCTTGTGTCTTGTTTTATAGGTGGTACTCGATAGAGTAGAGGCTACTCGATCGAGTAGCTTGGGTACTCGATCGAGTAGGGGCCACTCGATCGAGTAAGTGGGTTACTCGATCGAGTAGCGTCTTTTCAGCGAGGGTTTATAATCGCGTTTTGTTAAAACCGCAAATCATTTCCGCCTCATTTCTTCAGACCTTTAGGTCGCCTCCTTCCCTTCCCTTCACCATATACCTTCCATGGAGGCCTTTGAAGGTCCTTGTGCCTTAGGAGTGCATAGCTTGAGTCGGGTAGCGGTCCTTTGCCAGGTTTCCTCTTGTAGGTATGTCGTCATCATCACCCGTATCTTTGTCTTTGCAGTTAGGGTTAGCTTGGTAGTGATAGATGTTTGTATTGTGTATATAGGTGTTGCTTGATTGCTGGGTATTGCGTATATGGGCATGGAATCGTTGCAGTCGCTTAAAGGTAGGTTCGCCTACTCAGTTTCTGTGGATGGTCTAGTGTGTCGGTTGTTGTGTTGTGTGGCAGAGTATATGCGGTAGTCGGTTGATGTATACAGTTTGTTGGTTGTTGTTGTATTGCAGCTGTCTGTGTTTGATTGTCTCTGGTTCTCGAGGTGCGTCCACGGCTGAGTGGAGTCACTTGCGGGAGTGGTTTCACGCCCTAGTTTTGCCCTCCGTGGAACCCGCCAAGGGAGGGGATGTGCACATTAATGGGACAGGGTTATCGCTCGGTATGATGAGCGGGGCTTAGGTGGGAACGGATGCGGTCCCCCACTGGCAGGGCTGGTCCAGTGGACAGTCGGTGACGGAGATTGATTTGAGTGGGTGTGATCGTGTGTGACTGGTTGTGTTTATATTGTGTTGACGATTGTTGTTGGTTTGTGTTCTGTCTTACCTCAGTTGCTGACCTTGTGTGGTTGTTTTGTTTGTTTATGTGTCTGCCGTGATCCCTTATGGTGAGAAGTCAGTCTTAGCAGGTGTTGATATGGTTGATAGCTGGAGTTCTGGCAGGGAGGAGTCGTCACGAGTTATGCTAGAGATAGTGTGTAGCTGACGAGTTGTATCTTTAGTTTGTTAGTTGGATGTAACACTTGTAATTTAACTATAATTGTTCTTTTATCGACTTTTGATGATTACTTACCTCGGGCAACCGAGATGGTAACACCCTCATATGCTAAGGAAGGTCTAGTTAAGGCTCCTCGGTATATGGGGGTGTTACAGTTCCAACCACCGAAGCAACCTTAAAGAAAATAAAAGAGGATGAAATAAATGACGCCAAAGCCCTGTGTTTCATCTTTAATACCGTTTCGGAGATCATTTTTCCAAAAATAATGTGGGCTTCTACCGCAAAAGAAGCATGGGATATACTCCAAAAAGAATTCTATGGTGATGAAAGGATAAGGGCATTACGTCTTAATGCCTTAAGAAAAAAATTTCGAAAATTTGAAAATGGGAGAGAATGAAGAAATAACAACCTACACTTGGAGAGTAATGGAGACAATTAACCAAATGAAAATATATGGCGAAGAAGTTGCTGAAACGAGGATTGTGCAGAAAATTCTCACAACTTTGACAAAAAAATTCGACATGATTGTCACTGTTATTAAAGAATCAAGGGATCTATTGAAGCTCACTGTGACAGAGCTAACTGAATCTTTACACGCCCATGATCAGAAGTTCAAGACTCAAGAATCTTCTTTCGAAGATACATCTTCCCATGAAGCAGGCAGGCATTGGGAGGAAAACAAGGTAGAAACAAATGTGACCTGGGAGGAAAAGAAGGTAGAAACAAATGTGACCTTACTCCCTGATCATCCCCAGCATCCACAAGGTAATGCTGACACAACCAACAACAATGATTCTCCTATTCCTCCATCAACTCCTAAAGCACATTCTCCATCCCCGATGACAATGTGGAGAATGTTACAGGAGCACAAGGTAAGAGAAATCTCTCTGAAATTTATGTAGAATGTCTCGCCATTCAAGATACAGAAGAGTGCGAAAGATGCTACTTCACTTTTGAGGAGCCAAAAGACTTTGATGAGTACAAACACAAGGAGTGGCAAGAACTTATGGAGAAGGAGATAAAGAAGATAAAGAAAAACAACACTTCGAAGTTGGGGAACAAGCCAAGAGATCGAAAGGTGATTGGTGTAAAATGGGTTTATAAAACTAAGTTGAATCCTAATGGCTATATCAACAAGCACAAAGCAAGAATGATCGGCAAAGGATATTCCCAACAAGATGGAATTCACTACGAAGATACATTTGCTCCAGTTGTTCGTCATGCTACCAGCTCGAGGAGGAGACGTACATTGAGCAACCTCCGAGTTTGGCGATACAAAAGAAAAAAGAAAAAGAAGAGGAATGTTCAAGGCGAGTGTTACACCAAAAGTCTCAAGGAGGAGTGTTTAAGTATGAGACTTTTAGTGTATTCTAGAAGTTTCCGGAATGTTCTAGATTTATCTGGAATGTGCTAGAATAATATAGAAACAACTAGAATAATCTAGAAGAGTCTAGAAGAGTCGTGTATGTTCTAGATTTATGTAGAACAACCTAGAACCTTCTAGACATGTGTATAAGTGATAAGGAACTCTAGAGAGTTCCGTGTCTAGGTCACTCTAGAATGCTCCATTCTAGAGTGTTCTTGGGTTGTAGATGTGACACCATTAAATAACGCGATAATTTAACACCTAAAATCTACGGAAAAACTGGTAGGATATGTTTGTAATTGGTCCAACTATATAAAAACCTGTAATTTCAAAAAATTTTCTAAACCAATCACAACATTTCCAACATTCCCAAGAGGCGGGTGCCAAAACCTGCAATGCTAACGAACTAATTTACATGCCATAGCTAACGATAAGAAAATGTAATGATACAAACCCAAAATAGAAAAGGGAGACATATGTCCCTTCAAATTATATACAAAACCAAAAGTTAAAAGGTTTACTATAAGAATAGCCAAAACTAGGTCCAAGGTTCCTTATGCTCACTAGCTCGTCTGTGACCCCAACAAAGCATCAACAACCTGTCAATCGCATTTTATACAAACACGAAATCCACAATTCAGTTGTAACACCCGCGAATTTTCCATTTTGGCAAATATAATTTAATGTAACATGTAATGTAACATGTAAACAATTTGATAAATAATTCAATTATCAAGTATTCTAACATGTGACCCCTAAACTGACCAAACTAAACTATCATGTGAATCATATAACAAATAGTAATCCAAACTTTATCAATTGTAACCGGCTTACATCTCACCTATTACAATTCATAAAATCACCATACAAGAAAGGGCAATATATCAAAGACAGGCATAAGTTCTTAGTACGGTCAATAGTCACTTTGTAACTCGAGTCTATACCACGAGGTAGGGAAGGTAATCGAACCGGTATCTTGGCTCAGCGGTTAATATTAATAAAACATGGCCAAGACACAACACAACCCTAGCCTAAAATCTGCGCAGACCTAGACATGCAGATACACACCACCGCACCCAAGACCCACAATTTTTCTAAAACAAAGTGAGTACCCTAAGGAGTCCACCAAAGGGTTGGCTAGTACTTAAGCTGACCACTTACTATCAAAATAAGTAACGAGGTCATGCCCCAACTTGGATATAAATCCACTAGTCAGGAACACAAAGGCTATCAAGCAGTGAACATATACTCGTCAAAGACTATAAAGACCTATCTATGATGAAGGCCGAAATACTCACCTAGGACCTAGTCCCAGCTAGTCCCAGCTTGAATACTTTAGCCCACACCACACAAGACAAGTAAGACACCCACTTAACCATAAGAGGATAAAAAGTCCAACTTACCAACCTAAATGCTAACATTCTATCATGTGAAAGGCTATATAAATGTCTATTCAGCAGATAATCCAACAGTATCCTCAATAAGTATTCAATACCAACTTCCAATTCTAATAATTTTAACCATATTAAAGGTTTCAGGGAATCTAGGGCCGTTTCTAAAATATAAGAAGCTATTAAATTCAACTAACTACACATGTGGAATAAAGATATAATAAATGGCCTAAAACAAGAAAGAGGCCGATTATCCAATTAATTTAAAATTTCATCCAACCGAATTTTTACCCACAACCCCAGCCCTGCGACAGGTACGGGTTAAATTGCGGCTGACCAATCACTCAATTGACTGACATCGAATCAGTCAAAGGGATTAAGGCTCAGTTTTCGGCACAATCAACAAAACATTACAATTATCGCTATATAATTCATTCTGAGCCTAATCTTTACAATTTCATTTTCTAACCTATACTAACGTATGAAAACTATCAATATAAGTATAATTAAGCATAATTAATCGTCCCCAATACTAACATATTAACTTAAACTAACAAACAACATAAATTAAGCATGCATGCATCAAATTTAATCATGTGAAAATTACCACTCAAACAAAAAATCAAAAAACATACAAAAACAACAAAGCATGTGACGATTTTTCGTCGAGTAACTCGAAATATGTTACCTTAAGCTAGAAATTGAGCAATTAGCACCTTGAATACCAAACCCTAATATACACTAGCCGCTATCTTCCACAATATACGAGTCCCCAAACTCGTCTTCCAATTCTTCACCTAAATAAACAAATAAAACACAAAAATAAGCATAAAAATACCGAAATTACCGAATTTCGTCTTAAAACAACTTAATGAAAACTGAAATTAAAACATACAAGGTTGTAGATCTCGACGAGGGGATTCCAGAAATGTAAATTTCGTGAAAATCCGATAAGAAACGAGAATGATGTGATGATTTTTAGCTTGAAATGTATAAAAATGGTGTTTTGGGAAGATTAGAATGTTGGAGAAGATGATGGAAGCAAAGGAAATCAGAAAAAAGAAAAGAAAGGGGGAGGGGAGCCGCGGGTAAGGGAGAGGAAAGGAGGAGAGCGGGTTTGAGTCGGGATTTTTACGAGTCGGTTTTGACTCGTTTCGATAATAATTAAAACCGTTTGTCAAACGCAAATTCCGATAAGACCAAAGTTTTTAAACACGAGATTACAAGAAAATTGAATACTCATACGACCCATTTCCAAATTCGTTTACCCAATGTTCAAAAGAATTGTCATTTTCCCCCCGATACGCCCTTATTTCGAAATAAAAAGTTTTACACGGTTTAAACTATTTTTAAACATTTCGAAACTATCAAAATAAATACTTTTCTTCAAAATATAATAAAATTATATTTCTTTGAATTATTTTTACTTTAAATACTTAAATATCAAATTTTATTTGATTAATAAATTATTTTCGAAATATATTAACGGTCCGAAATTACGGGGCGTTACAGTAGAAGGAGGAGGAGTTCTATAAATAGAGGACCTCTCCCCTCATTTGTATGAACCAAGTGTATCCCAACAAATTCACAACAAATCAATATACAAACTAATTCCTTTAAACTAAACTCCAACTAATCAACCTTCAACTAATCAACTAAACAAACAACTAATCTCCACTCTACTTCTTATACTCCCCCATACACCAACAAGCATCAATTCTGTGCATCACTCGTAACAAGTCTCCTACCATATGACAATTTCTTTGCTCCAATACCTCTGATCCTTGGTTGTTATCTTATAAATGAGACCCATGCATTCATATTTTGACATTTTCACAAAGATATTTAAATGGCAATTGCCTCTCCTTGAAACCAAAAACATTTTAAATCCCCTCTTGTCAGCCTGTGCCATCCCATTAAAATAAGCATTTGACTTAAAATTTGAGGTTTAAGTCCAAGACAATTTGTAATACTCGTTGGGTTGGATATTGGATTAGATAGAAATTCTAATTATTTGTCGGGATTGATTGGTGAAGTCATGATAATTTAATTTTGCATTTAAGAGTTGCAACCAAAATTTTATATTCTTTGTTAAAGGCTAAGTGATGATTTAATTGGTGAAATGATAAATGTTAGAGACATATATATGTAATATTTAACAAATATTATGACACTTTTTTTATAAACATCCTTAATTATTTCCAAAAATACCCATAAAATTAAACACAGTAAATTACCTTTTAATGAGACATTAGATTGAATTTGAAGGAGTACTATTTAACGCGGCAGTTTGGGTCAAATAAGTAACGAGATCGTCAAAGGGAGTAAATTAACAAAATGAGTTGACTATTTCAATGGTTGACTGTTCATTGTCAAACTTTTCCATTTTCAATATTTAATACTCGTATTAATTTTGTTCATAACAGATTATAATTTAGCAAGTGTGAAATATGGACAGCTTAGCTCCTTCTTACTAATTTTTTTTTTTATCATTAAAGTCCCTTAGAATAAGAAAATACAAATATTTCTACTCCGTAATATTCTTCGTAATGGATGATTGGATTCACATTGTATTCAACATTCTACATTCTCTCTATGTTTGACTGCTGCTTTTTTTATCTCACAAATTCTTATATACGACGGTTCCATGATAAGATCATCTGTAGTCTGGGCGTCTAGCTATGACCCGATTGTTTTTCTTTTGTCATTTTTTATGGCCTAATAACTAACAAGTATACGACTCGGAATTTTAGTAAAAACGAGTACGTCTCCGTCTCAGATTATACTAACAGTACACTATTTCCGTAGCGATCAACTGTTTTTATATTCTCATCATTCTTTTCTTTTTTTGGTGTTTCTGCTTTGGCCTTCTTCCAGCAGAAAGCCTGAAATTAGTACAAGTTGATAATTTAACCTTGTTCAATAATGGATAGACTGTTTGAGACTGCTCAGAAAGGGAATGTTGAAGAATTGCGTCGGTTACTGTCGGAAAATCCCCTTATTCTTCACCAAGTAGGACTTACTTGTACTGAGAATCCATTGCATTATGTCTCGACTTCAGGGCACTTGGATTACGCTAAAGAAATGTTAAAGCTGAAGCCGAAATTTGCAGAAGAATTGAATCCAGAAGGATATAGCCCGGCCCATTTAGCTTCTGCAAACGGGTATATAGAAATTGTGAGAGAGATGATCAAAGTTAACCCGATGCTTTTCTGTCGAAAAGGAAGAGACGGGAAAACACCTCTGCATTTTGCAGTGTCGAAAGGGAGGGTTGACGTGATTCAGGAAGTGCTAGCGAACTGTGGCGATAGCATGGAGGTTGTGACGGTCCAGGGAGAGACTGCTTTGCATCTTGCTGTTAAGAATTATCAGGTTAAGAGTTTCCGGGTTATGATGGATTGGGTAAGGCATACAAATAAGGAACATATTGTGAATATGAAAGATGATCATGGGAACACAATTCTTCATCTTGCTGTCTGGAAGAAACAAAGACAGGCAAGTCTTATCAGTTTAGTACTCCCCCGTCCCGGTTAATTGTTGTCCTTTGGTTTTGGCACAAAGACCAAAGAAAGAGGAGGGATCCAATTATTAAATGACAAGTGGAACAAACTGGGTGTCAATGATCAAGTTGTTCATCAAGTTCATTCTTAAAATAGAAAGAACAACAATTCACTGAGACACCCAAAAATGGAAAAGGACAACAAATGACTGGGACAGGGGAAGTACTTTATTTGCTCGGTTTCATTTAATTGTTTATGTTTCGTAATTCTTTGTAATGCAGGTTTTAGAATCTCTTTTTGAGAAGGGTCCTGGGATTGTAGAGGTGAACGCTACTAACAGCAGTGGTCTGACCGCACTAGACCTCCTATCGATTTTTCCTAGTGAAGCTGGTGATCGAGAAATCCACGAGTTACTCCAAAGTGTCGGAGCATCAAAGTCTCAGAATGGCTCGAGCGACCCTACCCCAATACCTATCCCAGTGGTTCCTATAGATGAACATGATTTCATTCAGCACTTCAAATTTCACAAAGGAAGAGACTCTCCAAGTGACGTACGAAGTACATTACTGGTGATAGCTGTCTTGGTGGCAACAGCAACCTACCAACTCGGTCTTAACCCTCCTGGTGATGTATGGCAGGACGACGGTCAAGGTCATATGGCCGGGACTTCAATCTTGGGAACTTATAATTTGGTAATATATGACTTGTTGATTGCTTTTAACTCGATTGGTTTTTGTGTCTCACTTTACATGATTGACAAACTCACCTCCAAATTTCCTTTACAAACCGAGCTTCAAATATGTCTCTTGGCATTGTACTTGACATATAATATGGCGGTTCCTGCCATTTCTCCGCCAAAAGCCAAGGTTTTCATAAATATCTTTACCTCTGCCTTGCCTATAGTAGTACCCATATCTTGCAAATTGTTGCGTAAATACAGAGTTGTATCGCGTGTGGTGGGCATGTTTCGTAGAAGTTGAGCTCAGGTTATATAGGAGAAACAGATGTGTTATCTGGTTCTTTATATGCCCCTGTCAGTAAATTTGTACACCGGTTTCTCTTCTCTAATCTTTAAATCTGTTCAAGCAAATTCCATACTTTTGATCAATATAGAGAAAATGGACCGTGCCTCGTGTTCAAACCTGTACATTGGTTGGTCCATGCCCAAATCGGAAGTTATTGTGTCTTGTTGAATTTGTTGTTGGAGATGTGGATGATTCATTGATTTGTAACGCTTCGCATAGAATTTATAATACTCCATAATACCAAAAGGCCATGTTAAGCCATGAGCGGTGGATCCAGGCCTCCTACTTTGTTGATAAAATTTACAAACTTTGTTGATAAAATTCAATCCAAACTTTGTTGATAAAATTCAACCCTACATCGAAAGCTAGGAATTGTTGTCAATGTAGAGGGAATCTGTATAACGCAGGAAGTATGAGTTATGTTTTCAGATGAAAACATTGTCCGTGTTGTGTTGGTCCCTTGTCCGGGTGGTGTTCGTGTCAGTTGACGTGTCCTTTATGGTTGATCTAGTTGCATGTAGGCCAATGGTCCTGGGGAGTTTTGTGTGGTGTCGGGTCTTGTTTTTTTTTTTTGGTGTCTTTTGGTGACAGTTTGATCGGTTTTGTCGGCTTGGGGGTCGGTTAGTCGGTTGGGTTCGTCTCTGTCTTTGGTCTGTGGTCTTGGGTGGGGTTGGTTGGTTTGTGATGGGTGTGATATGGTGGTGTGGGGCTGATGGTTTTTTGGGGCGGTGTTGTTGGTTCGGATCAGATGCGGCGGGTTTCTTTTTCATGTTGAAGTCGTGTTTGTGGAGTTGTTTTGTTTTGTTGCTCCTGTTAATAAACACCCTGTGGTTTGGGGTGTCTTGTCCCCTTCCCCACGGGTTAGTTTCTACGACTGGTGTATTGTATCGGGTCTGTGTTGAGCCTAGATCTCTGCGGTCTCCAGAGATGTTTTTGGTTAGAGGGATGTCCAAGTGGTACGTTCATGTTGTACCCACCTTTCTACCCGATTTTCTTGGAAACGAGGTTCTTGTCAGCGGGGGTTGCGTTCCAAAGTGTAAGAGATTACTCTCCTTTGGAGTCCGATTTCACTGGTCTGTGTTCCGTCTTTTCTTTCTACGTCCTTCTGGCGTAAGTGCACTTTGTTCTCTCACGTTAGGTCAAGGGTCTCGTGGATTTCAAGATAACGTGTATCATAGTGAAGGAGATGAATCTCCAAGACGCTTTATTGAGTCTTGTCGTAGGTATTTCTCTGAAGCTGTATTGACGAAGTCGAGTAAGGATAGATTTATGGGGGTTCGTTGGTTCCCAAAGGAAGATTATCATAGCCAAGGAGATGAATCTCCGAGACTCTTTTTTGGGCCTTGTTGCAGGTATTTCTCCGAAGCTTCTCAATCAAGACTAGCAAAGATGGGTGTTTTCCTATGGCCAGCGCTACTCGTCCATTAAAGATTGTTGTGTATGTTGAGTTTGAAGTTCATGTTCAGACATCCGTCGTACGCCATCAACACGTTATAGATAGCCGATGCAATTACCTTGTTGTTTTAGTTTATGTTATTAGTAGTACTTTGGGGTTTTATATTGTAGTTATAGGTATGGCCTAGTGGGCTGTACCACTAGAATGTAAAACATTTTCTTTACAGCTGCTAAATATAGCACATTTGTAATTCATATTTGGAGCCGCATTTCTTTGTAGAGGAAATACCTCCATTTATTTCAAAACGCACATATATAACACTAACACCAAATGTTTCCAACTCAACAACTAAAGCACAGGGTGTTAAAATTTTATACACTAGTCTGTCCTATGGCAGGTGTGACGATCCGCACACTTCGAACCCTTAAGTTTATTTATGCTATGTAGTTTCATTTCCTCTTGTATATTTTTTAGTAAATGCTTTCTAGTTTAGGATAGTTTTAGTTAAGTTTTTCTTTCCATAAATAGGTATACCGCTATTCTACACTAGTTTTGTAATTTCAATGTGTCCTGCTACCAGGATGTAAATATCAAATTTCCCTCTTTAGGGAGTACTAGTCAATCAAAAATCTACTTCCTACCAAGTTGCCTTCTTATTGCTTGTTGTTGCTTTCTTGTGAACGACTCTTACCTTCACTTCACTAACAAGCCCGTGTGTGTCGATCGAGACTAGGATTCCGACACCCACAACCCAAGACCGATTACGAATGCACTAGTGCTTGACAAACACTAGTGCTTGACGCCCTCGCTTGCATACTTGTCGAGTGTTTAGATAATGGTGCGCGTCACGCCCCGACTCAAAGTTTCGAACCGTGACATTTGGTATCAGAGCTCGGTTTTCTTGACGGGCTGCTGTATACGATTGATGGATGAGAAAATTCCATCCTTGGAGGCTCTCATTGAGAGTTTGGAGAGTACTCACCAAGTAGTTGATGAGACGGTAAAGGGGCATGATGCCCGCTCCGAGGCTGTAGACGAGTCCATAAAGAGGCACGGGACCGCCTTGTGGCCGTCGAAGAGGCGATTCCGAAAGAGTATAACTCGGATGTGGGTTATCTCTATGAAAAAGTCGAGCAACTCGAGAACATGTGCAATACCTTGATGAAAATGGCCGCGGATGGGAGTTTTGGTGGAACTCCTAAGGTGAAGCCGCCTACACCCCTCAAGTATAGTAGGGCGAGAGATTCGAAAGAAGTCGATAACTTCATCTTCGACATGGAACAATACTTCCGAGTGAGCGCGCTCGACGAAGGTCTAAAGGTCATCACTGCGAGTATGTAGCTAACGAATGACGCTAAACAATGGTGGCGCTCGAAACATGCCGAGATCGAGGCAGGGACCATTAGGCTAGAGTCATGGGACGATTTCAAGCGACTCTTCAAGGAGCAATTCTACCCGGAGAACACCGATTTCCTAGCTCGAAGGAAATTAAAGAACTTGAAACATACAGGCTTGATTCTGATTGTGTGAGAGCATATTCGGCTTGTATGTTGGAGATAGCGGACATGACCGAAAAGGATCGGGTGTTTCAGTTTATTGATGGCTTGAAAGAGTGGGCTCGACGAGAAATCATGCGACATCGAACAGAGTCCCTCTCGGCTGCAATGACAGCGGCTGAAAGGCTAGTTGACTATTACACAGAGCGCGAAACCTCCCAAAAGAAGGGATTCGCTGCAACGGGCGGAAGCAACCAAAGTTTTGGAGGAACGACTTCACTAGAGAGACCTCCCTCTAAGGGTAATAGTCGGTTTCGTCCCGGAGGTGATAATAGGAGATTGGGTCCGGCGAATTCTACTCCAACCTCTTCTAAGGGTAGTAATTCTGAAGCGTCGACTGCTAGGAAACCGTTCGCGTGCTTCCTTTGTAAAGGACCGCACCGAATGTCCGAGTGCCCTCACCAGGGGGAGTTCAACACCCTCAAGAAGAATTTGTCCAAGATATCAGTATAACAGAATCCTGAGGGGATAGACCAGGATGCAGAGGGGTGCAATAATGATGAGGCCAGTGAGCAAGGAGAAATGGCTCGAATGGGAGCAGTCCACATGATGTGCTCAATGGGCAAGGGCGATGAGCGCTCCGAGACCAAGTCCACGGAACTGATGTACGTGGAGATAAGCGTCAATGGGAAGGCTACTCGAGCTATGATAGATACAGGGGCCTCCCAACACATCAAACTCCTCCAAGCTAAACCCTTGCTTGTCCACAAGAAAGAAACCAAATCCCATCAATTGCAATATCCCAAACAAGCTAAGCATAATGATTTAGAAATCCAAAACAACATGGGCAAGGAATAAAGCAAAACATGGATGAGATTTACACGACGGCGTAGCATGAAAAACTTTAAAAGAACCTTTAAGCTTTTAGACGATCTTTTGACTTATGGACTCTCACGGTGCACTCAAACTCTTTTTTATGTGAAAGGACAATTTTGTGTATAAACACTCAACTATCCTCGACTTATAATAATGTGCTCGCAATCTAATATGGTAATCAATCAAAACTAGTAAGTCAAAACAATCAAATGCAAGCATGATAAAGAAGACAAATGGGTAGGAAGAAGGCAATATGTAATGGGTAAGAAGGGGGAACAAATGAATTATGGAGCTAATGTCAAGCTAGCAACAACCAAATGCAAGGATTCTCAATCCCAATTCTAACCCGATTTTGCAATTCAAATCTTAAGAAAACTTTCAAAAATATATGAATAATGCATGAGAGTTTCTCACATCAACTTCTTCTTCTCTTTTTCTTCTTTTCAATTCATACTTTCTTTTTTTCATTTCATTTTCATGTTCTTTTCATTTTTTTCTTTCTTTTCTTTTCTCAACTTTTTTTTTTCCCAATTTTCTCTTCTCAATTTTTCATCATCTTTCTCTTTCGTTTTCCTCTTTTTTTTTTCTTTCTTGAGCATCAAGATCAAGCTCACATGATATTCAAATTTTGAAACAAATCCCAATTGAGCACCCAAACAAGACCAAACAAAGTTACTAACTCAACAAGGTAGGCAAGTTATAATGTAGCTAGGGAAATTTTTTTTATGAAGGGGTCAAAAAGGCAATAATAATCATGTGAATGACTCCAAAATCCTATAACAAATGAATGCAAACTTACCAAGAGATGACATGAGAACAATACTTGTGCTTTTTGATGAAACACACATCATAAGAAGATACCTACACTCACCTAAGAGAGACCGGATATGGATGCATCGGCCTAAAGAGGCTCTACCTTACCAATTTGTAGCTTGCCAAAATTCAAGATCAAGCCTATTCGGTTCATTCTCCATCTCCCACCTACTATGTCAAGACATCCCCATGTAGCTATTATCCCATCATATAAGAACAAATCATTAGCTAAAAGCTATTATTACAAAGAGGAAAGTAGGTGACAAGCAAGCAAAAAGCACAAAAATTTCTCTCAAAAATTTTCAAATTTTCTACACTACATGCAAACTACACTATATGCAAATGCAATCTCCCCCTAAGTTAAACATAACATTTTCCTCAATGTGCCAACAAATCAAATTACCCAACTAAACCATAAAAATGACTCAAAGCACAAAATAAGAAGGACTAGAGGTCATGTTTAATGGGTTGCAAGACCTAAACTAAAATTCAAAGCAAATGAAACTTACTCGACTTCCTAGCCTCCCCCAAGCTAGCATGAATTTGGGGAATTTCTTCATCATTCAACTAAGAAAAGGGCCAAAAGTTGAACCCCTTCCCCCCTTTCTTCTTTTTACCACTTCCACTTGCTTCACCTTGTTGGTCACTCCCACTAGATTCATCTTCTTGAAAAGGAGTGACATACTCACCAATATTTTAGCCACTACCAAGACCATCACCATTGTAACATCCCCATACTCCAAGTGCCTTACCAGGACCACTTAAGGCATGAAAGTGCTACCATCTCGGTTACCCGAGGCAATGAATATCATAAGACAATAAAGAAACGTACTTTAAAAGTAATTATAGTTTAAGTGGTTACATGTTCAAAACAAAAACTGATAAAAGGAAATACAAGATCTCAAAACTATCTACTATCAAAATACTATCAAGCGTCAGACACAGCGAAAGACTTCTAAACTGCAACGTGGTGACTCATCCCAGCTATCCCATACGCATCGTCTCATACCTGCTCAATAACTGCTCACCACCCCTGAATGAATCACCACAGTTTTTAAAACATTTAAACGGGGTCAGTACTAATCACACAATTTATATAATACAACAACACAACAAACAACACAGCTCAAACGGTCACACACACAATCCCACCCACTCCAATCAATCTCCGTCACCGACGTCCACCGGACCACCACGCCAGTGGGGACCGCAGCCGTACCCACCAAATCCCCATTCATCATACCGAGCGATAACCTTGTCCCATTAATGTGCACATCCCCCCCCCCCCACCCCTGTAACACCCGCGAATTTTCCATTTTGGCAAATATAATTTAATTAACCGTTCTATTGTCTTATTTATATTTTAATTATTTAATTTAATTAATTTCATTATTTAACATGATTTTTATAAATATTATATTTTTAAAGCTTAAGTTATACAAAATAAATATTTTGGTCGGACAATAATAATAATAATAATAATATTCTCCGTCTTGAGTTATAGTAGGCTTGAGACGAAAATTCTAGTGGAAACCGACTCAATTTGAGTTGTTGGGCTATTTATAACTTATGGGCCTTTCTCCTTCTCTTTTCCCTTCATAAAACCCTCACATAATACCTCACAACTTCATCTCCCTCACTTCTAATTTCTGAAATTTCCCAACAAACACATCTCCATTGTTAAACCCTTTACTCTCAACCCTAAAATCACCATAACTTGCTCAATTCTTATCCAAATTAAGTGATTTTCGCGTCTATCTCTTCCTCTCATCGCCCTCCTTCTTTCTAGGTAAGAAAAGAACTACCTTTCCTCTATTAATGGGGCTGTCGAGCCATCCTCTTCATGGTACCCTTTTTCTAGTTTCGATTTTTAGTCTTATTTTGTGTTTTCTTATGTTTAGGAGAAAGGTTAGTTGACCTTAAGTGGATTCTTGAAAGGTAGACGAGTCTTTTGTGGATTTAAGTGCAAAAAGGTAACGGTGATGGGTTACTCGACTTTTATGTTAAAATTGTGTGATTTGTGTAGTATTAGACTCATATGATTGTTAAACTCGGTGTCTTTCATGACTTGTGGTGAATTGATGTTGATTAGAATACTTGTATGACATTTCTCACATGTTTGATGGCAAGTTCCAATCTTTATTGTCTTTGATCCGTATTGGTTGAATTTCTATCTCAATTATGTTGTTTTCTTGGTTAGAATCATGTTAGGACAGGTAAATAATTGTTGTGGAACGATTTGTGGTTGTTTGCAAATGATTTGAGAGACGATTTTGGCGATTCACGCGTACAGTGGGTCTCAGCCGGTGGACCGGCCGCCGGCCCCCTGACCGGCTGGGAACCCCCTGTATGTTGTTTCACTTTTCAAATGTGTTGTGGGTCTCAGCCGGTTGACCGGCCGCCGGCCCTCTGACCGGCTGGGAACCCCCTGTAACATTTGGCCTTTTTACAATTTTTCAAAAAAATGAACCATGGGTCTCAGCCGGTTGACCGGCCGCCGGCCCTCTGACCGGCTGGGAACCCCCTGTAAGTTTTAATGTTTGCCTGGAGTCCCAGCCGGTGGACCGGCCGCCGGCCCACTGACCGGCTGAGACCCCTCTGATTGTTTTTCTTCGCCTATAACTTATATTAACCAATGATTCACGCATGTATCTTTTCCGTGATTAATAAGTGATCAATTTAGGACATGTTTTCGTGATGATCATGCAATCATTGTTACTCGTATTTGTGACCGGAGTGTGACGGTTTACATTGTGTGACTACTCGACATTCCTCATTTATTTGCCCTCGGACATTGGGTCACGATTATGTGCCATTGTCTCCGAGTTGGGCTATCTTCCTTCCGCCTCTTCGGACCTTGGGGTACGGATAGGTACCATGGTTCCGATTTGGGGTTACTCGACCTTGGGGCACGGCTAGGTGTCATGGATCGAGTCTTGGATACGATTTGGGATTGTATGTCGAATCGGGTGTCGTCCATCCCGAGAGTCTGGCCAGATTTAGACTAGGACCGTATTATGATCGTCGTCCTACCAGGAGGTTGGAGTCTACGGGTTTGTCTTGTTTTGAGTCAATCCTTTGTAAATGTCCGGCTTGTTACGGTCATTGGTGTGTTCTTATATACGAGAGTGCACGTCTTCTATGATTGTTGTGAGTGTCTTGGTCCTATCGGATACTAGTGGTGAGATGCAAGCCCCTAGTTGCGATATGATCGCCGGGATTGATGTTCCCATCCGTTCTTATGGTGAGATGTAAGCCATAAGTATGAATGTGACACTAGTAGCCACGTCTCGTGCTATGGTTGTTAAGAGGTTTTCAAAGTAATGGCTATTGGTTTCCATCCATGTATTTTCTATTCAACTGATCCGTTGTTTACCTTCTTCATATGATTCGATGTCTAATCTCATATCCATGTTTTGGTTACCTTGAATGCATGTTTAATATAATGCAATATGCCTATCTCATTATGATGATCGTTTATATTCCCTCGTTCATATTATTCAAGTATGATGCATGATCAATATGTTTAATTAAGTTCTTGCTTATGTGCATTTTGACATATGGTGGCTGGGAGAACCCTGAGTTACTCCCCACTGACTGTGGCGTTCATGTTTACATGAATGACAGGTTTGTGATGCAGATTATGGGGAAGACGTATGAGCTAGCGAGAACGTTGACCCTTGGACCTTAGTTATAGGTTGCTTAGACTCACCTATCGTTAGACTTGTGTTTATTCGTGGGATATCTTTTCCCCAACGCACTTGTTTTAAATTGTAAAACTTAATTATCGTTCTTTTCATTTTTGTTTGATCGCTTATGGTGGATTTCGCACTTTAAGCTTTTAAAAAGGTTTTAAAAATCTCGTATTTTCCGCTTTAATTTTGATGCCCTATCGAGGGGTGTCACAGTTGGTATCAGAGCATATGTTGCTCCCGACGCACACACGTGTACCCCGAATTTAAATTGAACTTGACCTTGAATAATGATTGAGAGATGGGTAGACTTAAGGACCTAAGTTGGTAGTTTGTAGTGTGGTTGCTCTTCGTTAGGTTCTAACATGTTTGTTGATTGTCCTTTAATAATTTTTGTGCCCTTGGATCAATGACCGTGAGCTTACCTACGTGGAGATCAAGACTTGACGCCTTTTGCCGAGAATTGAAGAATTGTTGGACTTTTGAAGAATGCTTCTTCTTCCTTGAAGATATTCCTCATTCGTGTGTACCTTGCCTTGTTCTTTCATTTCTTGATGCTTATTTCCTCTTCTAAACTTTCTTTTCTCTTTTCCTTGGAAGCTACTCTTGTACCCTCCTAACTTGTCCTTTGTTCCTTGCTTATCCTCCCTTAACGCCCTTTTGATAGTACTCTTTCTTTTGCTTTACCTTGGAAGCTAGTTAGTACTCACCCGACCTATCTTTCGTTTTTGTTTCTCCTTCCATAACATCTCGCATATAGATCTCTTTCCCTTGAAGAGTATCTCTACCTTCTCTGAGATTCCTTCCTCCCTTAGAATGCCTTGTCATATTCCCTTGTCTTTGTGCTCTATACCTATCGTAACTCTTCTCATATATCTTGAGAGTTGTCTTTGTACCTTCTCTTCTTATAATACCCCTCATGGACACCTTCATCTTTGTCTTATGGAATGTTAACCTTGGTTGAGAATTTTGGCTTTGTGGAGTTAGTTTGTGATGGATTCCTAACCCTCGCCTTGAGAGTTTGTTTTGTTAGAGAGGCTTTGCCAATGTGGTAAGACATACCTTGAGGTTTCTTAAACCTAGTTGCTTGTCATGAACTGAGTGTGGTCGATTAGTTGAATTATTTGGGTCGTAAAGTGTGAGTTGCATGTGTTACTAAGGTTATAGAACTTGGCTTTGTTGTTTATGGTTGAGATTTGAAAGGCTTGGGAAGTGTAGTGAGACATGTCCTGGGATACTAGTGCCTAGTACTTGACTTAGAATGGCTGAAATTGAGTGGTGGAATTGGAGAGGTAAGATTGAATGAGTAGGTCGAGTTATGATAGGCTTTCGTAATCACTTGGATATGAGGGTTTGATAATGTACACGGGACCATGAGAAATGCTAATTGTGGGATTATTGGTTTGTCTAAGTGAGTGATCTTGATTACTACTTGAGGTTGGTATGAGAGTGAGACTAAGCTACATTATTGGGGAGTCTTAGCGCTTGTTTTAGTAGCTAGAAAGGATAATAGTATGGTTGATGCCAAATGTTAAGTTGAGGAACATAGTTTCAATTTATGGAGTTAGAATGTGGGAACATAAGGTGGTAAAGTGTTGTTACAACTAAGACCTTGTTTCTTGAGAACTCGATGGTAGGTTTTGTTCTATGATACTGGATTTGAAAGAAAATACTTTGGGATGCTGATGACCGTAACGGATTGGTAATGTGATTCGATAGTAGTTGGCTCATGAGAGTTCTTGAGTTGAGAGAGAGACTTAGCATTGAGAACTATTTGTTACCCCTATGGTTTTATACTTTGAGGTTGTGTCAAGTACTTGAGATAAAGAGTTGCTATTATACTTGAGTGGTAGATTTACCTTAGGAAATTCTATTATGTGATAGGATAGGTGAACAATGAATCTAACCAATTTATCAACCCTTAAGCGAGCATTTATTTTTACCTTGATCAGACATAGAGGTGTAATCCTTTAAGAGAGACTTTCATATAAGGAATGAGATGAATTGCCTTGACCCATGTTTTGGAAATTGGTTGTTTTGTTATGATGGTACAATACCCTAATAGGCGTGACCTTGTTAGAGAGAACATTAAGTCTTAGAAAGCGTATGGTATAAGCCCTAAAATCCCCCTCGTACCTTTAAGCATCTTCCTTCCCTTCATTCATACCTTGATTAGATTTATTCCTCAAGTGTAAAGGTTACTTGTCATTTCCTTGCCTTGAATAGCTCCCTGATTCTTATACCTCTTACTATTGTTATCTAGTTACCGTCATTATTCGACTCTTTTAATCTCACACCTTGACATGTTCATGTATCCCATTGAAATTTCCTATCATTTCTTGACCCAGTCATTGCCCTTGTTTCTTTAGTGGAGTGATAGCGTTGTTGGCTACGTTGTAGAGTGAGTGAGATGCCCTTGAGGATCCTTTGCAAACCTTGATTTCGTCAAAATTGGATTAGTGGCACTTGAGTTGAGTTGGGTAAGAAAAAAATTGTATGACAAACCTATTTACTTTTTGGGTTGGTAGTCTTTATGATTTGGGGAATGTGATCATCTATGCTGGTGAATGCGGGTGTGGATAAGATTTTGGTTTGGAGTGTTATAAAGTATAAAGACCTTGAGATTTTGACCTTGATTTAGGATTTTACCATAGTGAGAACTCCTAGTAGTCGATAGTTGGTTATGTGTGTAACTCTTTTAGTAGTTTTGGTCCTTCGTGGAAATCGTTATAGATGATTTATATTTGAGAGTTTTGGAATCATAATTGTGGTGGAGTGACTTGACCCACGTGATAGCATAGGAGTAAAGTGTGCAAGTATTTTGAGGAAATTTTTAGGAGTTATATGGTTATGAGTTTCGTGGTTAGGAAGTTTTCGGAGCCGTTCAGGATGAACTTGTTGTTCGAGATTTAAGTATCTAGTGTTTCCTTGTTGCCTAATTTCCCGTCCTCTTTGACCACAAGTGTTTCCGTTCATACCTCTCTTCCTCGTTTATGCTTGCTCCTCCTTTAAAATTTGATGTTAACCTATGAAATTCAATCTTTGATATCCTTGTGGATTCGATTTCAACTATTCTCCTAGGAAGTTCATCATAGCTCTTTTGTTGGTAAAGTTTGAACCCTCTTGGCGTACCTTGTGTTCATAATATCTATGTTCTCTTCATTTCGTACTATTTCTAAACATTTCAAGTTACGGTTTGATCCATTGTTAAAAGTTTATGTTACCTTTACAAAACCCTACCTATTTTAAGGGTTTGAAAATGGAAATTTGATTTAGTTCTCCTTTTGTTCTATAAGTATAACTCCTTTTATTGATTTTTAATTGCTAAAACCGAGTTACTTTTAACTGTGCTCAATTTCTAACTAACTTTGGTCTACTTATGATTTCGTTGTCAAGAGTTTAATATTATATTTTCAGGAATTTGACTTCCTTTTGAATTTAGAAATGAAACCTTTATTTCTATTTTGACCTTTGCAAAAGAAAATTTGAGTGAATTGCCTTTTCTTTTGATTTTGACGTTGATCGGATGTTAGAACACGTTATTTGAAACGTTTAATAACTTGTTCTGCGCTTGTCGGCGAATGATTTTTGTTTTAAATTGTCTTTGACTTGGAAAGTTAGCGTTCTTGCGTGCACGACAAGAGCAATTTCGTTCCATGAATGAGACTTATACTTTTGAAAATTCTTTATTAATGTTTTTGAAAGTATTTTGATTTTTGATTTATACAAATGATTTGCTTTTGACCATATCTTCGATTTGGAATGTGATGTTCTTGAATGCGCAACGAGAAATTTTCGTTCCTTTGATGAGAATTTGGTTATGTCGGAAAATTTTATTTGGGATTTTTGAAAGGATTTCAATTCTTACGATAAGTAACCTTTTGATGTTTTGTTTACCGATTTCAAAATTTCGGTTTTATTTTTATATCACTTTCCCTTTCTATTTTCAAGTTTCGAGGACGAAACTTTTTAAAAGTTGGGGTGATTGTAACACCCGCGAATTTTCCATTTTGGCAAATATAATTTAATTAACCGTTCTATTGTCTTATTTATATTTTAATTATTTAATTTAATTAATTTCATTATTTAACATGATTTTTATAAATATTATATTTTTAAAGCTTAAGTTATACAAAATAAATATTTTGGTCGGACAATAATAATAATAATAATAATATTCTCCGTCTTGAGTTATAGTAGGCTTGAGACGAAAATTCTAGTGGAAACCGACTCAATTTGAGTTGTTGGGCTATTTATAACTTATGGGCCTTTCTCCTTCTCTTTTCCCTTCATAAAACCCTCACATAATACCTCACAACTTCATCTCCCCCACTTCTAATTTCTGAAATTTCCCAACAAACACATCTCCATTGTTAAACCCTTTACTCTCAACCCTAAAATCACCATAACTTGCTCAATTCTTATCCAAATTAAGTGATTTTCGCGTCTATCTCTTCCTCTCATCGCCCTCCTTCTTTATAGGTAAGAAAAGAACTACCTTTCCTCCATTAATGGGGCTGTCGAGCCATCCTCTTCATGGTACCCTTTTTCTAGTTTCGATTTTTAGTCTTATTTTGTGTTTTCTTATGTTTAGGAGAAAGGTTAGTTGACCCGGAAGTGGATTCTTGAAAGGTAGACGAGTCTTTTGTGGATTTAAGTGCAAAAAGGTAACGGTGATGGGTTACTCGACTTTTATGTTAAAATTGTGTGATTTGTGTAGTATTAGACTCATATGATTGTTAAACTTGGTGTCTTTCATGACTTGTGGTGAATTGATGTTGATTAGAATACTTGTATGACATTTCTCACATGTTTGATGGCAAGTTCCAATCTTTATTGTCTTTGATCCGTATTGGTTGAATTTCTATCTCAATTATGTTGTTTTCTTAGTTAGAATCATGTTAGGACAGGTAAATAATTGTTGTGGAACGATTTGTGGTTGTTTGCAAATGATTTGAGAGACGATTTTGGCGATTCACGCGTACAGTGGGTCTCAGCCGGTGGACCGGCCGCCGGCCCCCTGACCGGCTGGGAACCCCCTGTATGTTGTTTCACTTTTCAAATGTGTTGTGGGTCTCAGCCGGTTGACCGGCCGCCGGCCCTCTGACCGGCTGGGAACCCCCTGTAACATTTGGCCTTTTTACAATTTTTCAAAAAAATGAACCATGGGTCTCGGCCCGGTTGACCGACCGCCGCCCTCCGACGACCGGGAACCCCTGTAAGTTTTAATGTTTGCTGGAGTCCCAGGCCGGTGGACCGGACGCCGCCCACCGACCGGCCGAGACCCCTCTCGATTGTTTTTTCTTCGCCTATAACTTATATTAACCAATGATTCACGCATGTATCTTTTCCGTGATTAATAAGTGATCAATTTAGGACATGTTTTCGTGATGATCATGCAATCATTGTTACTCGTATTTGTGACCGGAGTGTGACGGTTTACATTGTGTGACTACTCGACATTCCTCATTTATTTGCCCTCGGACATTGGGTCACGATTATGTGCCATTGTCTCCGAGTTGGGCTATCTTCCTTCCGCCTCTTCGGACCTTGGGGTACGGATAGGTACCATGGTTCCGATTTGGGGTTACTCGACCTTGGGGCACGGCTAGGTGTCATGGATCGAGTCTTGGATACGATTTGGGATTGTATGTCGAATCGGGTGTCGTCCATCCCGAGAGTCTGGCCAGATTTAGACTAGGACCGTATTATGATCGTCGTCCTACCAGGAGGTTGGAGTCTACGGGTTTGTCTTGTTTTGAGTCAATCCTTTGTAAATGTCCGGCTTGTTACGGTCATTGGTGTGTTCTTATATACGAGAGTGCACGTCTTCTATGATTGTTGTGAGTGTCTTGGTCCTATCGGATACTAGTGGTGAGATGCAAGCCCCTAGTTGCGATATGATCGCCGGGATTGATGTTCCCATCCGTTCTTATGGTGAGATGTAAGCCATAAGTATGAATGTGACATTAGTAGCCACGTCCCGTGCTATGGTTGTTAAGAGGTTTTCAAAGTAATGGCTATTGGTTTCCATCCATGTATTTTCTATTCAATTGATCCGTTGTTTACCTTCTTCATATGATTCGATGTCTAATCTCATATCCATGTTTTGGTTACCTTGAATACATGTTTAATATAATGCAATATGCCTATCTCATTATGATGATCGTTTATATTCCCTCGTTCATATTATTCAAGTATGATGCATGATCAATATGTTTAATTAAGTTCTTGCTTATGTGCATTTTGACATATGGTGGCTGGGAGAACCCTGAGTTACTCCCCACTGACTGTGGCGTTCATGTTTACATGAATGACAGGTTTGTGATGCAGATTATGGGGAAGACGTGTGAGCTAGCGAGAACGTTGACCCTTGGACCTTAGTTATAGGTTGCTTAGACTCACCTATCGTTAGACTTGTGTTTATTCGTGGGATATCTTTTCCCCAACGCACTTGTTTTAAATTGTAAAACTTAATTATCGTTCTTTTCATTTTTGTTTGATCGCTTATGGTGGATTTCGCACTTTAAGCTTTTAAAAAGGTTTTAAAAATCTCGTATTTTCCGCTTTAATTTTGATGCCCTATCGAGGGGTGTCACAACCCCCCCCCGTGGCGGGTTCCACGGAGGGCGAAACTAGGGCGTGAAGCCACTCCCGCAAGTGACTCCACTCAGCCGAGAACGCATCTCGAGAACCAGAGACAAACAATCACAACCATCAAACAACAATCAATCAACAACCGTCATAATACCAATACGATAATATTCAACAATCACGAAACACCAACAATGCATTATGGGACTAATACTGAGTAGGGAAACCCTACCTGGAAAGCAATACAATCAGATGATCTCAACAGCTGATCTCAAAAAGCCTCCTCTACGAATTCTCCGCCTAACACAATATCACATATATCACTAATCACACAAAACTACCACAAATCCCCAATTCCCAAAATTAGGGTTTAACGAAACTTAATTAAATATAACAAATTCGGTACGTAGATCTTACCCTCGACGCAAGGATCACAAAGATGTAAAGAATGATGCAATCCGACCTCTCGAACTCCGGGATTTGTCAATAACACGGACGAATGCGAACGACGTAACTTGAATCTCTTTTTCAATGTGATTAGGTTTGTAAAAGTGTATTATGAAGTTGACGGAAAGGTTTAAATACTAATCCGTGTTATTAACAAAACCCGATAAAACATCACCCGTAAACCGAGCTACTCGATCTAGTAACTAACGTACTCGATCGAGTGCCCTCTACTCGATCGAGTACCAAGGCTACTCGATCGAGTACCCTACAGGTCATAAACTATTTTAAGACGCAAAACACCCTTACTCGACAAAGTAAGACCCACTCGATAGAGTACCCAGAGGCTCATAAAACCGTAGTATTACAGTCTTCCCTCCTTAAAAAGAACTTCATCCCCGAAGTTCAACCCATACATAACAAAAACAAACAAACATACTAACTCGACCAAGACACAACAACGTAGCTAAGGACTCAAACGAAAACTCAACCTATAAAACATGAACTCTCAACACCAACTCCACCAACTATGTCTACCTCCACAACATGACTCATGATATCGTATCCACCACATTATAGCCTCTCTCGACACTAACTCCATACATTAGCAACTACCATCCACAAACGCCGCTAGCTCCGTTTCACTAACATATTATCCACTAGAAAATGCAATATCAAGAAATTCATAAACATCAAACGGAATGTTACATTCTACCACCCTTAAAAGGAACTTCGTCCTCGAAATTTACCCACACTCATAACCTCATCATCCAACTGTCAACACTATCGAACTCATAAACATCATCATCCAACTGTCAACACTATCGAAATATTCTCACACTCCTAGACATCACACTACTACAAGCACGGTCATGACCTTTAATAAAATCAACCACAACACGAATCAATCTTTTATTCTACATCAAGACTCAAACTTTCAAATATATTACCATATGCACAACCATCAAAATCTCTTTTATCGCATCCTACTCCTCTTAAGACAAATGTTATGTCCTCGTAACTCACTAATACTAAATCCTAGCTATATCTTCTCATTATCCTCATCACCAGCGCATGTCAAAAATAACCACTTATACTCTAAACACTCGCCATGCATATATCCAAGGCTCTCGTACTTAAACAATTCTCATACTTCAATTCACTCGTCACACCACCTAACCTATACCTCAAAATCTTTAGCTTAACTCAAAACTTCAACTCTTCCACATTACCGCAACCTGACATACCTCTCTATATAAGCTATATAAAACTCCCATCGTCAAAAGCATAACTCACGATCCACACTTGTTACGTACACTCACACTAGATCCTCAAGTTCTTTTCTTTCATTACCGCAAAACTCATACATAACTTAACATGACACCAATTCCCAATACCCTGCACTCACTATCTCAACAAAAGATTATGAACCACCTGCCGCTTTCAGATCATTACAACACATGTTCCATAAATCACTTGCCATGACTATGACTACCGATGCCTCATCTTAAAACAAGATCAAAATTACGGTAACAACTTCTCACAACTATGTCCCATCAACAGAATATCACTATATCATGACAACAACGAAAACATATACAACTCTCTTTCCTATCATACTATACCCTCATTCCCAAACTGAAACTGGTAAGAAACATTTACAAACAAAACAACAGTCTACATGTTCAACCAAAACTCACAAGGAACAGCAACAAACAAAACAACAGTCTATGTTTAACTGGTATGTACTTTCGAAAACTCGCATCATAATCATCTCGCCTACTCCACCACAACCGGTGACGGCATCGCAGCACCGCCACCAACAGCCACACCGCAGTGCGAAAATACCCGCATCACAACACTAAGTACCGTGCCCGGATCACCACCCGAGGCACCACAACTACACCGATAGACATCACAACATACACAATCCCATAAACACTGACTCAACATAACATCTCGGACAAGAAAACTCACTCAAAACCGTTTTACTAGATTATAACACAACATATTATACGGAATAAACTGACAAAAATCTCATGAACATCATCCTTACCATTTCACGGAATAAACAAGTATCATCCATACACATACAATTTTAACTATCCATGCCAGATCAATCAAATTATTACCTTTTGAACCTCATTCCATTAGTATACCGTACCCAACATAAATTACAAAACAATCATATAACAACTTTATAATTATCACACCATACCACTTCTTGTGAGGTCAAAACCTCACACAAACATTTACACATATCATAGACCCGTAATCACATCCACCTAGTCAATCCTGATCACGTAAGTTACCACCTGATAAAAGTTACCTCTCACTCGAGCTTAACTCGTATACTCCTCATAACATATTCTCCCAGTCGCATATCCATCACCCCTTGCCAAATGTAACCATACAATTAATACTCACCTACTAACAACCGCCTTATATATCCACATCTTATGCTTTCTCACAACCATACATATCAATCTGGTCTCTACAAAATCAACCTCTTTAGAATTGTTACCTTTCTAATATACCATCACCCTTAACCACTAGTCACAAACCATAACACTACCACTGTCCGGGCATCAAACCTCTTACACTCATCTCTAAACATCACGATTTCTTTCCTATCTTTGGTTAACATCTCAAATAGCGAACATCAAATCCATCAACAAAATTACCTCAACATTCTTCCCAATACTATCCTTAATTGTATCATCTAATTCTCCACCAAAATCTCATATCATGCAGATATTCTACCAACTTCTTACTTTCCTTAATTCCTCAAAACTCAAGACTAATCATGTTGTCCCGAAACTCCTATATAATCATTAACTAACATTCTCATGATTGGTATCACACATCTCGACGAATCCTTACCTCTATATCACATAACTCCGGTCAACATTTTCCTAGTTTTATTCCCCTCATTCTTTTCTTTTACACTCGATAAAATCAATTAACCATTCAACTCCTTTTCACTTCTACCTAACTCTTTAGTGTTCCGGTTACTTTTTCATTGCTCCAAAACTCACACCTCATTATTTCATATCGATATCATCTCACTCTTTCTTACCATAAATATTCTCTTATTATGCCATCAATCACCCTTGCCACCAGTCCATCCATAGAATCAACGTTTACTGTTCGACAATTGTATCTCCTTTGTTCATTTCTAGAAATCAAAAATTCCTTTCATACCGTTAATTGCCCAAGGAAATCCCACAGTAGTTTCACCTCTTAATAAACCAAATCTCCCAAATTCACTCACTGTCTACAATTCCACCTCGCGACATGTCTCCACAAAGTTCACTATATACCACTCTTCTCAACCCCTTTAAAACGAACTTTCACTATGCATATTCTTAACCCACACGACTCCTAACCATCTCCCTCCATAATTCTTTACACATCTCAAGTTGCCATTATCCACATCCTTACTCTCAATCCTTTCATTCTCACGTTCCTTAGACTCACATCATCCCTTGCCCATATTCACTTGCTTTTACGTTACTCAACACACAATCATATCACTCATCTCATCTCAGAAAACATGCTTTATGTCTCAATTAAGCCATAACGATCTTCCTTTTCTTTTTCCACTATCTATCGCAACCATATGTAACTCATGTCCTCCCTCCGAACTCATACTCACCACAGGTGCCACTCCTTACATCATAAGATTGGTTAACTTATGCATCAGGATCAACATACATATAAAACAATACATAAAGAAGCAAAATAACACCTTTGAATTAAACATAATATGCAACGAAGTCAAAAGATAAGCATATGACCCAAAACAGGGGTCACTAGATCGAGTACAGGCCACTTGATCGAGTAAGGGACTTACTCGATTGAGTAGGTGAAGGTCAGAAGCACGTAAAACAAATCACCAGGGCTACTCGATCGAACGTACTCGATCGAGTGCCGCCTACTCGATCGAGTATCAAGGCTACTCGATCGAGTACCCTACGCAAATCTCAGCATTGTCCAGTTTTCGTAAAACAATCGTAACTCACTCATTTCTTGGTCGTTTTGGGCGTGTGACCTATCGTTAGAATCGTAAAAGAACAAGCTATCACCTCCAATTAGAATCACATTAAAATTATTTATGTATATCAAGTTATAACAGTTTAAAGACAACTTTGCTTTAATCAGACGACATAGCTATTTGATTTTCTCTTTCAAACAACTTAAACATCAACGGGGTGCATAAAAGCGACTCGAGATTTATAAAACCACCATCCATAACCACATGCTACTACCTATCAAAACTAAACAATAATATTTATCATGCTCATATAACATTCAACTTATCAAACATGTACTACCCGCATGCTTTAACTTTATAACTTTCATAACACAAATCATACCCATACATTACGAATCCTATTTCCATGTTACTAACACAACAATATTACAAATCCACTTCATCGCATAAACATGTTCATAATCAAGGAATTCATATTCTCATGTAATTGCCACTTCATCTTTTCCAATCAATTCATCTAGTTCAATCACATTCTTTATCTAACAAGCGCATATGATACAACAGTAGACAATTATATGAACTTTTTATATAAATTTACGCAAACATACTATGCATAATCTTATCACACCTCCTAATAACATGTTACTAGTATAGACACATTATAAACCATTCATCCTGCGACATCATTACCCATCACATATTGACATATTATCTACTTCCCTTTTTCCACCACATCATTCATTTTCTCATGTACTTTTCCAACAATTCCCAACATCACTGTAAACCAAATATCATGCAACATGCCTATTCACAACACTTTATCACTTACCACATTCCTCATTCCAACACAATCATACATCCACTGATTCATACCACACATTACTATATAGATACACAATTCACAAGATAAACACATAACGATCTCGACTCATATCTCATGTGACCGGTTCAAAATTGTAGGGCGAGTTCGCGACTTTAGGACGTCTCCCAAGCCTTTGCATTAGCTCCTACAACTTTTACCCCGGGTTCATTTTAATTTGACTCCCTATATTCATTAGGTTCATTGGTTACAGGTTTCAGGATCGTCTCTCTGATACCATTTTGTAACACCCCCATACTCCAAGTGCCTTACCAGGACCACTTAAGGTATGAAAGTGCTACAATCTCGGTTACCCGAGGTAATGAATATCATAAGATAATAAAGAAACGTACTTTAAAAGTAATTATAGTTTAAGTGGTTACATGTTCAAAACCAAAACTGATAAAAGGAAATACAAGATCTCAAAACTATCTACTATCAAAATACTATCAAGCGTCAGACACAGCGGAAGACTTCTAAACTGCAACGTTGTGACTCATCCCAGCTATCCCATACGCATCGTCTCATACCTGCTCAATAACTGCTCACCACCCCCAAATGGATCACCACAGTTTTTAAAACATTTAAACGGGGTCAGTACTAATCACACAATTTATATAATCCAACAACACAACAAACAACACAACTCAAACGGTCACACACACAATCACACCCACCCACTCCAATCAATCTCCGTCACCGACTGTCCACTAGACCAGCCCTACCAGTGGGGGACCGCAGCCGTACCCACCAAATCCCCGCTCATCATACCGAGCGATAACCCTGTTCCATTAATGTGCACATCCCCTCCCGTGGCGGGTTCCACGGAGGGCAAAACTAGGGCGTGAAGCCACTCCCGCAAGTGACTCCACTCAGCCGAGAACGCATCTCGAGAACCAGAGACAAACAATCACAACCATCAAACAACAATCAATCAACAACCGTCATAATACCAATACGATAATATTCAACAATCACGAAACACCAACAATGCATTATGGGACTAATACTGAGTAGGGAAACCCTACCTGAAAAGCAATACAATCAGACGATCTCAACAGCTGGTCTAAAAAAGCCTCCTCTACGAATTCTTCGCCTAACACAATATCACATATATCACTAATCACACAAAACTACCACAAATCCCCAATTCCCAAAATTAGGGTTTAACGAAACTTAATTAAATATAACAAATTCGGTACGTAGATCTTACCCTCGACGCAAGGATCACAAAGATGTAAAGAATGATGCAATCCGACCTCTCGAACTCCGGGATTTGTCAATAACACGGGCGAATGCGAAGGACGTAACTTGAATCTCTTTTTCAATGTGATTAGGTTTGTAAAAGTGTATTATGAAGTTGACGGAAAGGTTTAAATACTAATCCGTGTTATTAACAAAACCCGATAAAACATCACCCGTAAACCGAGCTACTCGATCGAGTAACTAACGTACTCGATCGAGTACCAAGGCTACTCGATCGAGTACCCTACAGGTCAGAAACTATTTTAAGACGCAAAACACCCTTACTCGGTAGAGTAAGACCCACTCGATAGAGTACCCAGAGGCTCATAAAACCGTAGTATTACAACCATAGCTACTATACCCACCATACCCTCCATAGACACCATATCCACCATAACCTCCATGTAATGCCTCAACTCCATAATATGAACCACAAAAATCCGGACCGGGAGAATATGTAGTAAAAGTGCATGTATCATTGTTAGGAGGGGGAGTGGGAGTGGAAATGGGAGGAGGAAATCCACACGGAGGATAAGTATAAAATGAACGGTGTGGCCCCTCGGGTTCGATTACTCCTTTTCTAGCAAAATGATCATAAATTGGATGCAAAGCAAGTCGTTGGTCATCACGAATTGTATTAACACTTAAGTTCAATTCCCGCATCATTTCCATCATTTTCATGGTAGAAGGTGAATGAACACTAGAGGTGGAATGACGTGCTTGAGAGGGTTGACCTCTCTCACGCCGCTAAACGGGGGTGTTTGGCTCACCTCTTAGGTCCAAATGGTAAGTAGGTCTAGTAAAAGAGGCACTCCCATGATAAGGCTTAGTGTGGACTAAAACCTTAATTTCTTTCTTTTCTTCGGGTAGACTAATGGAGTCTTTCCTACCTATCTTCCAAACCATGTTAGGGTAAGCATCCCTAAACCAATTACAAGAAATAAAATACTCATAATCTAGCCCAACCCCTTTTTCCCTAGACACAAGCAATGGTCTCAAGGTGGTGTTCTCTTGATTGAACCTACATAAGTGGTGAGCAATTTTTGTAACCAACCCTCTTAAGACAATAAAACTATTCTTGGGGTTACATTGTTTGGTCAAGTGGACCGCAAAGTGGTGGGGGATATTGATTCCCCATGCATCATCACCATTAACATTCAAGAATGCACCCAAAATCTCTACTTCAATTTTCCTCACCGAGTGAGGCTCATTTCTCCCAGAAAAGGTCCATCCCATAAACCTTTACCAAACCCTTATGTCGGAGTAATGTATATAATTATATATTGATGAGGGCAATGGTCCCAACTTTGAAAAGGGAAGTGAGAAATGGAATTCCATGTCAAAACGGGGTTATAAGAGTCGGGTGATTCGGTGGGTAAGTCTTTATGGGGCAATTGGGAGATATTTGAAAAATCCCGCTAGGTCCATCTTATGGTCTTCATTAAACATTCGGAAGGTCACAAAATGTACAAAACCGGGTTTCTTAGACCTATGAAACTCAAAATAGCCTAAGAACTCAAGGGTGAGTTCGGGAAAGGTCTTATAATTCATTGTATAACAATGCTTCATACCAAGATTTTAATAAAGCTTTAACATTTTTCTCAATTCCAATGTTGTTTAAAGAAGCTTGATTGATAAATTTGGTTGGTTTTATACCTTTGCTCTTTAGGATGACCCAATTATCATATTGCTTTTGTGAATTGAAGATCCCTCCGGGAAAATCCGGGTCTTGCCATTTTGGGACCTCTTCCATTTGCACATCCTCCGTAGCCCGGGAGGATTCCGCCTCACCTCTTCTCCTTTTAGAAGCACCCTGGGTAGGAATTCTTCTTGGTGCCATTTTTTTGAAATTTAAGACAAAAATTCATCTTAAGGCAAACCAAAATTCATCCAAATAGACATAATAGAACAAATTAATGAACTAATTTATACTACAAACATGAATAAAGCATTCTACAATCAATTTCTAGGACAAAGAAGCACAAAATCAAATTCTCCCAATTTGAGTTAGGGTTTGGAAAACATGATTAAATCGATTGAAATGGATGAAATTAAAGAGAAAAGGGAAGAAAACTTACTTGTTGATGTTAATGGTTGATTGATTGTTGCAAAATGATGAAGAAATTGAAGTTTCCTTGTGATTTTAGATGAAGAAAAGTGAAGAAAATGAGAGGAGATGAGTAGAGAGGTACAGTCGGGTTGGAGGATTGGAGATAACGAACTCCTTTTTTTTTACCCGTAAAAGAACAACTGCCAAAAAAAGTACAAACCCACGTCCCTGATCGGGGTTGACCACTTCTTCGCGATTTTAACTTGCTTCGGTGTTTAATCTAATTCCATCCCGTTTTTTGAAAACTACGTCCCCGAACGGGGTTATTGCATGGGGAAGCGTGCCATATTCTCCTCTAAGTCTCCTTTCTTCATTTCACCTATAAATCACAAAAAGAAACATCGTCAAGTCGAGTATTTTATTACTAATCTATGAAAAACATTAAATTGCGGAAAATTAAAAACAAAAATAAATAAAAGCAATTAAAAAGCTTGGATTGCCTCCCAAGAAGCGCTGGTTTAACGTCTCACACGACGTAAAAGCTTGAGTCGGTTTAAGCTTTCTTTGGTAGAGGTTGAACGGTCATTTCCTCTATCACACCAACGATCACATTATCATAATAAATCTTCAAACGGTGGCCATTTTCTTTGAATTTTTCGCCCTTGGTAGTCATCACTTCAACGGAGCCGAACTTGTTGACATTCGTGACACTATATGGACCGGACCACCGTGATCGTAACTTTCCCGGAAATAGCTTGTAACGGGAATTGAATAGTGACACCTTATAACCAATTTGAAACTCCTTGTTCAAAATCTTCTTTTCATGCCATATTTTTGTTCTCTCCTTGTAGAGACGGGAGCTCTCATAAGCTTGTAAGCGGAATTCATCAAGTTCATTGAGTTGCAATAACCGCTTTTTTCCACTCAATTTCAAATCCATGTTAAGCTCCTTAACCGCCCAATATGTGATGCGTGCATTTTATATAGGTATTTTGTACTTTATTTTCACGCATTTCAATGCATTTTGTGTGGTGTTTGGCTACAAATGTCCGATCCCCCGAATAGTTCAGTGCGCGAAACAGGAATTGTGCGCTGAAAAGTACTCGATCGAGTACAATTGTGTTCGATCGACTCCTTTTTCTACTCGATCGAATGGGGACTTTTTGATAAGTGTTCGATCGAGTACCTAACGTACTCGATCGAGATGTTTTAGCTTAGATTTGCTCGATCGAGTTATATAAAAGTCCTCGATCGATTATTTAGCTATTATACTCGGGATTTTTATCCCGTGATAGGTTTAGTTTTGTTAATTTTCACTTCCCTATATAAGGGAGTCGTAATTAGGTTAATAGACACTTCTTCTTTTACCTTTTTAATATTTCTCTTTTCTCATACTTTCTACTGAAAATTATTTCTCTCTTCCCTTTAATCTTGGCTTTGCTTAGTGGAACGATCTTTACGCCGGATTGCTTGAGATTGTAATCACTTTTCTCTCTTAATCTTAATCTTTTTGTTTGTTTGCTTTAAATTCTTGCTTTCTCTCTTTAATATTCCTGCCCTAATTTAGTTTATGCTTACTCATCTTTATTCCATCATGCTTTTGATTAGTATGCTCATAAATATTATTGTTCACACCATTAGTAGTATGAGTAGCTAATTTCTTCTATGTTAGGACTAGGGAATCCATGGTAGGATTGTGACGATGTAGCGAATAGACTAGATGGTTTAGTTGTGAGAATCTGTCCCCATAACAATATAACTGTACACAAATTTAGTTGAATGCATGCTTCTAAATTACATTAATCTGGTTAATTTCTTTCCTGGATCGGAAGATTGGAATGAACAGACCTGCTTTGAACATTAGACTACCCTAATGAGGACGGAAGTTAAGTTAGCGGAAATATAGGATAAAAAGTGGACCGGAAGGACCTTTTCTGTATCCTTCTCATAGTGGATTGTCTAGGCTATTTGCAATTGAGTCGATTGACTACCATGGTGAGCCGAAATCCTGGCATACTTTCTCTTATTTGAACACTCTTATCGTATTTTCTCACTTTTATTGCTCTCACTTTATTTCTCGTTCCCTTAACTTTTAGTAGTTTAGAAAATCAAATACAAAACCCCCAATTGTGACTTAGATAGACGGACTTACAGATAGATACCTTGCCTCCATGTGGAGATCGACCCTACTTATCACTAGCTTCCGTTAATATATTTAGGTTTATTTTTGGTACAGAAACGACAGTATCAATATGCCTTTTGTTCCATCTCAACGGGAAGATGGCACGCCTTTCCATAGACAAACCTATATGGTGAGGTACCAATAGGTGTCTTATATGCGGTACGGTAAGCCCACAAGGTATCATCGAGCTTCATATTCCAATCCTTTTGTGACTTTGCAACAACCTTCTCAAGTATGGACTTGATCTCACGGTTAGAAACCTCCACTTGGCCACTAGTTTGTGGATGGTAAGCCAAGCCTCTTCAAATGATAGACTCCATATTTCTCCAATAAGGCATAAAGTTGTTTCTCACCAAAATGAGTACCACGATCACTAATGATCGTTCTTGGAACCCCAAACCTTGGAAATATGATCTTCTTGAATAAGTTGATCATGGTACGAGCATCATTTGTTGGAGTAGCAATTGCCTCTACCCATTTAGAGACATAATCAACGGCGACCAAAATATACCGATTCCCTTTTGAGGAAGGAAACGGTCCTTGATAATCAATACCCCAAACCTCGAATACCTCCACTTCCAAGATACCATTTAAATGCATCTCGTGCCTCCTTGATATGAAACCCGTCCTTTGGCAAGCATCGCAAGCCATCACGAAATTTTTAGCATCTTGGAACATAGTTGGTCAGTAGAAATCGAATTGCAACACCTTTGCAACGGTCTTGGATGGTCCATGATGACCACCATAAGGAGAAGAATAGCATATTTCTAGCACCTCTTTCACATCCCAATGTGGGATACATCTCCGGAATAGCCCATCGGAGCAATGTTTGAACAAATTTGGATCGTCCAATAGGAAGAACTTGGCATCATGTAAGAACTTCTTTATTTGTTGATATGAAAGGTTGGGTGGAAATTCTCTTACAACTAGATACTTGGCTATGTCCGCATACCAAGGAGTATTGGCTTCCAACATTATCATCAAAACATCGTCGACGAAGGAATCATCGATAGGTAACTCAATACCTCCATCATTGAACTTCAAACGGGATAGGTGATCGGCAACAACATTTTCGGCTCCATTCTTGTCTTTAATCTCAAGATCAAACTCTTGAAAAAGTAAGATCCATCGTATTAACCTTGGCTTAGCTTCTTGTTTGGCTAGGAGGTGCTTTAGTGCAACATGATCGGTATGAACAATGACTTTTGAACCGATCAAGTAAGAGCGGAATTTGTCTAAGGCATAGACAATGGCAAGTAGCTCTTTCTCCGTGGTGGCATAGTTGATTTGAGCCGCGTCCAAGGTTTTGCTAGTATAGTATATAGCATGGAGAACCTTGTCCTTTGTTTGTCCTAGAACAGCACCTACCTGTAACACCCCAAGTTATTGAGAGTAAGGTTGTCCCACCACTACTACAAATACAGGCTATAACAACGGTCAAAAACCGTTGTTATATAAAAAAGCGGACGTTGTTAAAGCGTCCGTTGTAAAAGGTTTTAACAACGGTTGGTTTTCTTAAGGAAACCGTTGTTAAAAATATTAACAACGGTTTTAAGTATAAAAACCCGTTGTGGAAAGTGTGACTCAATTTTGGGGGGAAAGTTATAACAACGGGTTTTAATATAGAAAACCGTTGTTATAACTAAAGACAACGGGTTTTTTTATAAATAACCGTTGTTGTTTGTTCTTAAAAAATAAAAAATTAAATTAAATTAAATATTACTAGATGCATGCATAATTACGGCCCGTTAGAATTCCGATGCATGCATTATTACTGACATCACTGTGCATATGAACGGACAATATGGAATGAGAAGGGCTAGTAATAAGATTTGAAGCAGCATTGAGAGATATGATGATGCTTATGGCACAACTTCCTAACATATATATTAATTAAAAAACAACTCAACCCACACATTGCTTAGTATAAATACATTGCATTATCTCAACTAACATTTCCATTATCTCAATATATACATCTCCAAACCCTAACTGCTAAAACAAACTCTACTTAATCTTTCAAAACAAACTCCAAAAAACTCCAACAAAATGAATGATTTCATCCTTAAGACTCTTACCATGATCGAGAACAACAACAGCTTCATCCGCCGGTTCCTCCATATTGAGGAAAGTTTCAGAGCTACCTTGCGAATGCTCGATCCGCACGAAGCACGCCAAAGAAGATGGCTTGACAGAGCGGCGACGATTGCGGCTATATGACGATATAGCAAGAATCTGACAACGGAACCTCAAATAGCCAAGGAGGAGAGGACGGATACGATAGAGGAGAATAAGATCCTCTATGAAAATATAAGAATTGCATTTTTATATATGTAATTTTTTTTTTTAATTTATGTATTTATAAATATATATATATATATATATATATATATATATATATATATATATATATATATATATATATTATGTTTATCTTGCTTCTTCATCTTGCTTCTTCATTGTTTTACTAACTAATTATGCGAACAATACTTAAACAAATAACATAATGGTCGATAAAAACACATACATGCAAAAGAAATAAATAGAAAAAGAAAATAATGACGATGAAACTAACAGTGACGGCGAGATTTACCTGATAAATACAGAACGTAAGAGACAATGAAATCAACAGTGACGGCGAGAAGATAAAGCAACGATGAGAAAGAGAGAAAGAGAAAGTGTGTGTTTTGTGTTTGTTTGTCTGCTGTGTTTGTGTTTGTGTTTGTGTATTAAGGGTTGTGTTTTGTGGTCACAGCAGACTTGTTTGTGTGGTTTATAGTATGGAAGGTATTGACAACGGTTATTAAACAACAACCGTTGTGAAATATGTTTTAACAACGGTTGTAAAAAACACCCGTTGTCAAATATGTTTTAACAACGGGTTACAAAAGTAACCGTTGTGATTACTTTTCACTAACTTTGCGCCAATTTTGCGCCAAATTATTAACAACGGTTGTGCATGTGTGACCCGTTGTTAAAACTAATAACAACGATTTTTATAACCATACCCGTTGTAATTGATTTTAGTAAAATTCGCGCCATACATTCTACAACGTCTATTGTGATTTTCGTGAATAATCGTTGTTAAAGGGGCGTTGTAGTTGCCTGGATTTGTAGTAGTGCACATCAGGAAATTGAGGAGGTTGTGATATATTTATAAGGGATTCCACCCACTACTTAGTAACAAGGCTTTGTGCTTTTGGGCTTAAGTGAGGACAAGTAATGGGCCCAAAGGTACGTATCCCATCTTATTGGGTCGTGTTATGACCGTGGTGGGTCGGGTTGTTATAAATGGTATCAGAGCGACCATGCGACCGTGTGGTGAGCCCGTGGTCGGGAGTACCTGGGTCACACACCTAGCGGGGGAGGATTCCGGGCTTGGCTGCGGTCAAGTTGGAGGCACAATGAGGACGTTGTGTTCTTTAAGTGGGGGAGATTGTAACACCCCAAGTTATTGAGAGTAAGGTTGTCCACATCGGGGAATTGAGGAGGTTGTGATATGTTTATAAGGGATTCCACCCACCACTTAGTAACAAGGCCTTGTGCTTTTGGGCTTAAGTGAGGACAAGTAATGGGCCCAAAGGTACATATCCCATCTTATTGGGTTGTTTTACGACCGTGATGGGTCGGGTTGTTATACTACCGCATAGTCACTTGCATCACACATGAACTCGAATGACAAGTTCCAATCCGGTGATTGAATAATAGGTGCGGAAATCAAAGCCTTCTTGATCCTATTAAAAGACTCAAGACAATCGTTAGTATACACAAAGGGAGCATCCTTTACAATAAGCTCTGTAAGGGGTTTTTCAATCTTAGAAAAATCATTAATGAAATCGCGGTAGAATCCCGCATGGCCTAAGAAACTCCTTACACTCTTCACATTTACCGGTGGGGGTAATTGCTCAATAACTTGGACCTTAACACGGTCCACTTCAATTCCTCTTTCCGAAACAATATGACCAAGCACCACTCCTTCATTCACCATGAAGTGGCACTTTTCCCAATTCAACACCAAGTCAACCTCTTCACAACGCTTCAACACTTTAGACAAGTTAGCCAAACATGCATCAAAAGAAGAACCATAGACACTAAAGTCATCCATAAACACCTCCATGAGAGACTCGATAAAGTCGGAAAATATGTTTATCATGCAACGTTGGAAAGTGGCAGAGGCATTACAAAGACCAAAGGGCGTTCTACGGTAAACAAAGGTACCATAGGGACATGTAAATGTGGTCTTCTCTTGGTCATCCGGGTGAATGGGTATTTGAAAGAACCCGGAATAACCATCTAGATAGCAAAAATAATTGTGACATGCCAACCGCTCCAACATTTGGTCAATAAAGGGCAATGGGTAGTGGTCTTTCTTAGTGGCTAAATTTAGCCTCATGTAGTCAATGCACATCCTCCAACCCGTCACAATTCTAGTTGAAATTAATTCATTTTTATCATTTTTTACTACGGTGGTTCCCCCTTTCTTAGGAACCACTTGGACCGGACTCACCCATTTTGAATCGGAAATTGCATAAATAATTCCCGCATCCAACAATTTAAGCACTTCCTTTTGACCACTTCTTGCATGTTAGGATTTAGTCGTCTTTGACCTTGGACACGTGCTTTATGATCTTCCTCAAGATTAATTCGGTGCATGCGAAATTCGGGGCTTATGCCCTTTAGATCGTCAAGTTTGTATCCAATGGCTTTCTTGTGAGACCTTAGGACATCAAGCAATTTGGACAATTGGCTCTCATTCAATTTAGCACTAAAAATTACCGGACACATCTCCTCATCATCTAGAAAAGCATACCTCAAATTGGAAGGAAGAGGCTTAAGTTCGGGTTTTTGTACCTCAATGTCTTGAGGTGTAGCAACCAAACCTATAAAGTGTGAGCTTTCCTCCAATGATAGCTCTTCTCCATCCAATTCTTGCTCTAAAGCATCAATCTCCTCATTTCCAATCTCATCATCACCTACAAAACATTCTAATAGCAACAGTGCCTCCAAGGGATCTTTAGATAAAGATCGAGGTGTAGAGTCTTCTATAACAATGTCAACAACATCCAAAATGTCAATAGAATAACAAGACTCTTTTATCATGGGACTCTTCATGGCACTATTCAAATTATATGTGACCTATCGTCACCCACTTCCAATGTAGTTTTACCATTCTTTACATCAATTAATGCACCAGCGGTATGTAAAAAGGGTCTTTCCAAAATGATTGGGATTTGGGCATGTTCGGCCATGTCAAGAACAATGAAATCAACCGGAATAAAAAACTTACCAACCTTAACGGGAACATCCTCTAAAACTCCCAAAGGGCGTTTTATAGAACGGTCCGACATTTGCAATGTGACACTAGTACATTTTAAGACTCCCATGTTAAGCTTAGCACAAATAGAGTAAGGTATTACACTCACACTAGCACCTAAATCGCATAAATCTTTATCAATTTGATAGGTTCCAATTGTGCAGGGAATAGAAAAGCTACCGGGATCTTTTAACTTAGGAGGGGACTTGTTTTGCAAAAGAGCACTCACCTCGGCGGTAAGAGCTATTGTTTCAACCTCGTTAAAAGTCCTCTTCTTAGTTAAAATGTCTTTCATGAACTTGGTGTATGATGGAATTTGAGTGATTAATTCGGTAAAGGGAACGGTTACTTGGAGATTCTTCACAACTTCCATGAATTTACCGAATTGAGAATTCTTTTGATGCTTTGCCAATCTATGAGGGAATGACACTTTAACTTTTTCCGGTACTTTTGCTTCAACATTTTTATTTGGAGGAGCATCCTCCACATCCTTGACTTTCTTCTCAACAACAAGTGGATCATCCATCTTCTTTGGTGCTTCTTCACTTTCTTTACCTTTTGGAGAAATCTCCAACTCAACAAGTACCTCCTCATCTTCTTTGGGCATGGATGGCCCATCATATTTCGTACCACTTCTTAAGGAGATAGCATTAATGGTAGCATGTGGTTGCTCACCTTGAAAGGGTAGTTGACCCCTTTTCCTTGAAGAGCTAGATGAGGCAACTTGAGCCATTTGTTGCTCCAACATCTTGATCGCGGCATTTTGAGCTTGCTCATTTTTTTGAATTTGAGCCAACAATTCCTTTTGCATTTGGACTATCAAGCCCTCAAGCTTACCTCCCCCTTGGTTGTTTTGTTGGGGATTTTGTGGCGGGGGTTGGTTTTGTTGGTAATTGTGTTGTGGTGGCCTTTGTTGATTTTGATAACGCGATGGAGGATTATACTTTTTTTGTTGAGGAACATAGGCATTTTGTTGTGGTGGAGGTTGAGCTTGAGGATTAAGCACATTGTTACTTCTATAAGACATGTTCGGGTGAAATCTTATATTTGGATTATATGTGTTTGAAAATGTACCCGGTGGATAAGAAGTTTGTCTTAAAGCTTAAAAATCATTTACCTCTTCAATAAGAGCTTGGCAATGAGCGGTGTAATGACCCGCACCTCCGCAACCGTCACAAACAATAATTTGACTTTTTGAAGACACGACATTGAGTTGTTGTATGTAGGGAATCTCTAGCATCTCTTTCCGCCAATTGTTGTTGGAGTAAGGCAATTTGAGCTAGCAAGACGGAGTTGTCGGAGGATTCTTCTTTACCTTTGAGTGGCACACTTCGGAAATTGACATATTGTGCATCATGGACCGCCATAAATTCGATCGTGGCATGAGCAATATCGGTGTCAATTTGATCAAACCGCCCATTGTTGGCGGAATCAAGAATCCTTCGGGACTCGGCACAACATCCATTGTAGAATGTTATAGCTAGAAACCAATCATCTATCCCATGATGTGGGCATTGGCTTTGTAGCTCTTTGTACCTCTCCCAAGCTTCATATAAGCTCTCAAGAGCTTGTTGACGGAATTCGGTGATTTGGCTCCTCAAAGTTTGAGTTTTCTCCGGTGGAAAAAAACTTTTGGTATAAAGCAAGAGCCAATGTCTCCCAATTGGTGATTGCCATGGTGGTGCGGTCAAGGCTATTGATCCAAAACTTGGCTTTGTCCTTCAAAGAGAAAGGGAAAAGTATTTCCCTTATTTGGGCTTGAGTGACGCCCGTTTGACGGATCATGGAGCAATAATCGCAGAAAATTTGTACATGCAAATTGGGATCCTCCAAAGAACTTTCCCCAAATTGCTTCCTCTTCACAAGGCTAATAAAAGCCGGTTTGATCTCGAAGTATGGCGCGGTAATTTGAGTAGTTGTGATACTGGCCGGATGCATGGCTGTGGCGAGCTTTGAGTGATCGGAAAGTTTCACCATCTTTTTAGTAGTAGATGGTGGTGGTGGTGGAGATGATGAACTTGAAACCTCCTCCTCTTCAAGAATTTTTAGGTCGTCTAGATAAGACTTTCTAGCACTTTCAAGTTGTTCAGGAGAAGCGGCTTCTTTCACTTCTTTCCAAAAACGTCGTCTTCTCCTAAAGGTTTTCTCGGGATCGGAATCCTGTGAAAGTAATTCTCCACTACGAGAGGACCTGGGCATAAGACAACAATTTCTAGAAAATGATAAGTAACGGTCTCAAGGAACAAGTGTTCCTTAAGACAAAATAAAACAAGATAAAAATCGACAAATCAAAACGCAATAAAACCGTACTCCCCGGCAACGGCGCTAAAATTTGATAGGATTATCGTGTACCTATGCAAAGATAATTACCCTAGACACAAATTAATGTAGCAATAGGGGTCGAACACAAGGAGACAGGAATTGCGTTGTGAAATGCTATGTAAATATTTCTATCAAGATCGATTTCGTTTTGGGTTTGTTTGTTTAGTTTGATGACTAAAAAAAATTATGATGTAAACTATATAATAAAAGGGAGTCTAGGAGAGTCGGGTCACACATGCAAAGGTAAATATACGATCATGTTAAACTCGGTAATAATATCATTGTTAGTTGTTTAGGGCTAAGAGACACCCACCTTACAGCATTAGTGTCAACCATAGACCGGGTCCTAGAGAAACTCTCGTCCATGACTAGGTCATCCTACTACACATGCTTAGTCTAATTCAATTCCGTGCCTCTCGACTTTAGAACGAATGAACAAACTTAATCGATGCATAAGGCCTTTTAAACATATATTAAACATGACGATGTAAACATGTGATAGAAACAATTGGACAATATTATTATCAACCTATTTTAACATTTTATATATTTGATCTTGCATGGCTTCCCTATCTCCTAGACTAAGGAAATTTAGCTACTCATATTAAAGTGTAATCTATAAACTATGTTGAATAAAAGGCTAAACATGATTTTAGATATAATATAGACTAAATGATATAACATGAAATGTGAGATTAAACTAAGTGGTAGAAATGAAATGCTAGCGATGTAGTTATGAAACGTAAATAGAAATGTAAACTAAATAAACAAGAATAAGAATTACCGAAATAAGAACTAGAACTTGAATTGAAAAGAGAACCAAATGCTTGAATTAACTTGGAACCAAATGTTTAACAACTACAAGCTTGACAATATTGAAAACAAGTATGAAAACTAATGAGAGAAATTATGCTTAAGGCTATTGTAAAGTGTATGAAAGACGTAAGAATGAGATGATCCTTGGATGCAAACAAGTCCCCTTTATATAGGAATTGGAAGTGAAACGTAAAGAGCCTAAAGACAGACAACCCCGATCGGGGTTGCCAGCCCCGATCGGGGGCGTGTGTTTCCGGATTAATTCTCTTAATTCCTCGATTAATTGCTCGAGGAATCTCTATGTTTATGTTTAATGCTCCTTAATCATCCGGTAATGCTCTAAATTCATAGCATCCTAAGCTTCTTGGTATCCAATGCTTTCCACCTTGACTGGGACTTGAATTTGGGCTTGACTTTAATTGTTGGCAATATTTGCATTACACACATTGGTTCATCAATTTCTCCATGCAAAACCCACGCAAATACTCCATGCTAGTCCAATCTTGTTCCTACTTAGCTTAGTGAACTTGGTGTATGCTAAAATGATAGGAAAAAGCCTCTAAATGCTTAGATTCCTACAAAAATGTAACAAACACAACAATACACCTATAACACAAGATTAGCTCACAAATATACTATTTAAAGTATGATAAACAATAAAAACAGAGCTAATATGGGGGATAAAAGTATATATAAAATGAACACATCAATTGAAAACAGAAAAGGAATGAGAATGTGGGCATTGGGATAGAAGGAAGTATATGTTGAATTTTAGGTGGAACAACAAAATCCTAAAACTTGGAAGACATATACCTAGTTCTAGAAGACTGCCTAGGTTTAGAAGGTACAGTAGTAGAAGAAGGAGATGAATTTATAGTATTGTTATGATCAAAAAATATTAAAGGAATATCAGTATTACTGACAAGGGAAGAAACTGTGTTGTGAGTAGGTGAAGTGGTACTTGAACAATGTGATGAATTAGAAACTTGAAGAATATCAGGAGAGGTTGTATTGACAAAGGTAGGTATATAATCATCTGCATCATCATCAGAAGTGGTAATAGGGGTAGGAAAAGAGGTAGGATCATTAAAGGAACTGGTCTTTGACAAATAAGGAAATGTGGATTCCTAGAAGACCACATCTCTACTCACATATATTGAGTGAGTTTCAAGGTCATAGAGCTTAAAAGCTTTCTGGCCATAAGGATAACCTATGAAGATGCATCTTTTGCCCTTAGGAGCAAATTTATCTTTGGTAGGAGAAAATTTTAAGGCATAACACTGACAACCAAACACTCTTAATTCACTATAATCAGGCTTCTTTCCCATTAAAACTTCATAAGCAGACTTCCAACCAAGCACTAGAGTGGGAAGTTTATTAATGATATGTGTGGCAGCTAAGAGACTTTCTCCCCAAAATCTTTGGGCAAATGAGCATGTAATAACATAGCCCTAGCAGTCTCCACCAGGTGCCTATGTTTCCTTTCCACCCTCCCATTCTGTTGAGGAGTACCTGGTATGGATTTTTGATGCATGATGCCTTTCCTAAGCATTAGGTTAAGACAATACTCTTGAATAAGTTCAGTGTCATTATCACTTCTTACAGTTTTGACACTAGACTTATACATATTAGTCACCTGAGCCAAAAAACCTTCAAAAATAGAGGCAACCCGAGTCTTGTACTTCAGTAAAAAAAGTCCAGGTAACACGAGAATGATCATCAATAATAGTGAAAAAAATAATAAGCGCCAGTTATAGAAGCTGTCTTGTAAGGACCCAAAGATCAACATGTAGTAAATCAAAACAATGAACGGCTCTACTATCACTTCTATCAAAATGAGTCTTATGTAATTTGGTCTGAGTAAAAGTGTCACATTCATATGATTTCAATCCTTTACATTCAGACTCATCTATACACTGCATCTTAGCCAATGAAGTATGACTTAATCTGGCATGAAGTAAAGCAACACTAGCATGTCTCTTACAATCTAAGGTATTATTGCAATTACATTGATCACTTGCAGTCTTATTGACAACATTATGAACTGCAGGGTTAGGAATCATAGAAGAATGCTGTAAACTAGACAAGGCTGTAGTAGAATTCTTCAGCTTATATAAACCCCTTTCTTGAAAGCAAACTGCCACAGGACAGCTAGAAAGTGGGTCCTGTATCACACAATGATGAACATGAAATTGAATGAGAAAACCAGTAGTGATAAGCAACTTCCCTACTGACAGCAAATTGTGCTGAATAGCAGGAACATAGAGAGCATTATGCAGAACAAGAGATCCATTGAGTAAAGAGATACTGCCAGTCTGTGTAACTAATTGGATGGAACCATCAGGTAAACCTATCCTAATTGGAGTCTTTAAATTGTGCAATTTATCAAACAAAGCAGAATTGCCACACATATGGTCAGTAGTACCTTAGTATATTATCCACTCAACAATATTATCAGCATTATCAGAATGATGTGCTAATGAAATACCTGTAAAATTGACTGAGTCATCAGAATAATCCAGAGGAGATTCTTGCTTGGCTTGTGCCATTTGCATCATCTGATTATAGAAAGTGGTCAGTAAAACTTGATCAAAGTACACAGGAGTAACAAGTGCTCCTAAAGGTGCTTGAGAAGCAGAATCCATAGAATGACCCTTGGTAGAAGCTACATTAGCACTATACTCAGGTGCTCCCTGATAACCAGATGCAAAACCTCTGTGGACAGGAGCTCCCTGATAACTAGATACAGAATTCTCAGCAGGCATAGTGGAGGCATTATTAGCAGAAAATCTTGCCAAGAATTTCTCCTTTAGCTCAGGATGCTTCACAAAACAAGTGTCAATTGTATGTCCTTTCTTCTTACAAGCTGGACACCAACGATCATCAGGCTTGAGCTTTTTAGGATCTCTTTTCCAGACATTCCAAGGCTGCTTACCATTGGATTTATTGAAAGAATTCATTGCACTGGAATTTTGATGGAGATTAATCATATTTGAGATATTTTTCCGACTTTCAACTTACTGAACAATTGAGTAAGCCTTGTTGATTGGTGGAACTGGATCCATAGCCAGTATATTGGACCTTAAATTCTCATAAGTATCACTTAATCCCATGAGAAAAGTGACAACTTTCTCACGAGAAGCAATCTCAAGCAGTTTTTTTGTAGAGACAACAGGTACATTTGTCCATAGCACCACAGCAGTATTCAGGTAATTCTTCTAACACTTCAATATCATCCCAATGCCGCTTAAGCTTGTTGAAATATTCAACAATAGAAGCATTCTCTTGTGAGATGTTCTTTAATTCCTTCTTCAATTGATATAGAAGAGGAGCATTTGATTGACCATATCTTTCACATAGATCAGTCCATAACAACTTCGCTGACTTACAGGATGTAAAACCTTCTTTTATTGAAGGAGCAATGGAGTATAATAACCAGCACCTAACCATATGATCACACCTCATCCATTGAGGAAACTTTGGAGAAGTAACAGCAGGCATGGGAACAACACTTGTGATGAAGCCTTGCTTGTTCTTCGTGCCTAGAGCAAGAGCAACACCTCGACTCCAGGACAGAAAATTTGAACCATTAAAAGGAGTATTTGTCAACGACATGTTAGCGCTTTCAGAATTCGCAAGAAAAAGTGGATCATCATACAGATTACTGTAAGAAGCTTCACTAGTTGGAATTTCAGTAGAATGTGTCATTTTCGAAGAATATACGAAGGATTTTGAGAGTAAAATATGTTGTTTGTTGTGAAATGAAGAAAAAAGGAACAGAAAGATGAAATCTGCTGCAGAAATCAACAAATTGAACTAAGAAACACTGAAATCACAGAAATAAAACGAAAATTGCGGAAGATTAATGAACGATATGCAGAAGCAAGATGTTAATCTTGCTCTGATA